>NC_136803.1:1846839-1856839 GCF_951216825.1 Electrona antarctica | reverse complement strand
TGTGTGTGTGTGTGTGTGTGTGTACCGACACGTGTTTTCGGTGGCAGTCAGTGATCTTGTCTCTCAGGGCATCTTGGTCAGGTGTGTGTGTGTGTGTGTGTGTGTGTGTGTACTGACACATGTTTGCGGTGGCAGTCAGTGATCTTGTCTCTCAGGGCATCTTGGTCAGGTGTGTGTGTGTGTGTGTGTGTGTGTGTGTGTGTGTGTGTGTACTGACACATGCTTGCGGTGACAGTCAGTGATCTTGTCTCTCAGGGCGTCCTGGTCAGGAAGGTACTTGTTGTGAAGCAGATGCTGCCAGCTCTGGGTCTCCTCGTAATCTCCTATCTCAGCTGGGGAAGGAAAGAAAGACAGAAGGAAGGAAAGAAAGTCAAATATGCTTATCCAAATCTCTTGCCTGTTATCACATATTTTATGTGAAATGCTTTGGCAACTCATTCGATTTGTCTTTAGTACAAGAACTTAACCCATTTTGACCTGAGATCAGATTCTAAAAATGTCTTCTACATCCTGAAAGTTTTCTGAAAAAGCTGTTTCTATGTCAGTCGTTCTTCGATTTTTCTAAAATAGCAGACCTACTGTACAAGCTCATAGCGCGCCACCGAGTGGCGCGCTACGAGCTTGTAGATCTGCTATTTTTCAATAGCTAAAGCATAACATAATGCTAACACCAAAAGGGGTTCCCGCCCAAAATGGGTTTTAACCTGATGTGAAGGCCCCACCTAAGCCTAACATTAGCCACATGAATCCCTTCCCTGATATGAACACTAACCCCAACCCTAACTGTAGCCTGAATCTTTTCATCGTTGTAAACCAAACTAAAATAAATCCGTCTTACCATAAAAATAATCCTTTCCCTCGTGGGGACCATAGAAATGTAACCATAAGGTCAAGTGTCAGATCAAATGTGGTCTACTGTATGTTAGCCTGTTTCAGAGAGCTAGCACTGGATTCTGTTCAGATGCTAGGAAGCTAGCTAAACACTCACACACATCAGCTGCTCAATACAACACATTATTAAAGATTATTTAGAACTAATTGAGGACACTTCAAAGTGATATCATGACATTTATGGACCAAACCTTGATATTTAGTACATGTTCATGTTTTATATACACGTCCTTAATGACACAATTCAACAACGTAGGTTTGGTGAATCGTTTTCCTGAACTTTTAAATTCTTAGAATTTAGCAGCCGAGCAGCTGATGTGTGCGAGGGCTTTGCTATAGCTTCCTAGTATCCACGTTCCAACCCATATGAACTTCCGTTCCGTTTCCGGGAAGATACAGAGAACATCTTAGCTTAGCTAGCTAGCTCCAGTGGGTACTTACACTGGATGATGTGAGAGACCATGAGTGCAGCGCTGGTGTCGTTGCAGATGAGACGACCGCACGCCAGGTCATGTTTGATCTGGAGAGCAAACAAATAGCTGGAGAGAGAGAGAGAGAGAGAGAGAGAGAGAGAGAGAGAGAGAGAGACATATGGAAAAAGGGAGAGAGAAAAGAGAGAGGGTTTTGTTTACATGGAAGTGAAGTGTGAGTCAATGACATACTCAAACTTATCATCATCATTCTATGATTTTGAAAAATCGAAGAACGACTGACATAGAAACATAGCTTTTTCAGAAAACTGTCAGGATGTAGAAGACATTTTTAGAATCTGATCTCAGGTCAAAATGGGTTAATGACTATTCTATTTATCTATTATTTATACACATTAATTTGCGGTGTCCCTGACTCAACCTCCTTCCGCTCATCTGTCTGTCTGTCTGTCTGTCTGTCTGTCTGTCTGTCCCCAACCAGAGGAAACGCGCAGCGCTGTGGACAGCTAAAACAAAGGACGAGTGGCTCCCTTCCAACTTCCTGTGGCTGGACTCAGCAATCCCCCCCCCCCCCCCCCGTTGAGCAGACGTCTCCCGATTCTCCAACCCATGAATCAAATGCCAAATGGAGAGTGACTTATTTGACGTTGTGAAGTGTTTTTCTAAATCGTGGCAGGGCGTCGCTGCAGGGCCATGCTGGACAGGAACTGGACAGGAACCCCTTTTGGTGTTTTAACTAAGCATTATGTTATGCTTTAGCTATTGAAAAATAGCAGATCTACAAGCTCATAGCACGCCACCGCACCAAGTGGCGCGCTATGAGCTTGTAGATCTGCTATTTTTTTTAAATCGTAAAAATGCGGCACAAATCTTTGAATATATATTCTTTCAGAGTGAACGTTGTTTTTTATTTCGACGTCAGGCCTTAATGGGTTTAAGTGCAATGCACTGTGACACTGGCTGACTGTTATGAATTCAGTCTACTTCCTCAGGAAATAAATACAATTAAAATGACATTTTCTAGTTTGAAATACAAAAAAACACTGTTACACTCTATTACTATATTTATGTGTCTATTCAATTATCTTTAAAAGTTTTTTTTGTTTTTTTGTTTTTTGCCTTTATTTTATATATTTTATGGAGGGACAGACAGTAGGCTGACAGGAAATGGGGAGAGAGATGGGGGCTGAGATGACATGCAGTAAAGGCTGTTGGGATCGGGAGTCGAACCCGCAGCACACTGCCAGACTGGATTACCAGCCAAGGTGCCTGGACCACTGAGCCATGGCCCAGGCCAATTCAATTATCTTTATGATGGATTTACAGTATTTCTTTTTGCCCACCAAGAGTAGATAGATGGTCAAATTTTGTGCCCAAGACGTCTGTGGACGTCTTGGGTATTACCGCACGTGCATAGCCCAAGACGTCTGTGGACGTCTTTGAAAAAAATAATTAAAAAAAATAATATTTTTTATTTATTTTTATTTGTATTTTATTTTTATTAAAACAAATCAAAAAAATCAAAACAATGATTTCTTTTTTTTTTAATACGTGGTGCCAAAGTTTGTGTTTTCGCCATTGAGAATGCATTTGGCGTTTAAATTAAATAACTCAGAAACTATAAAACATTTCAAAGTAAAAAGTTCCAGCATGTGTCTCCACAGTCAGCTGAATTATAAAAAATGTGAATGGATTTTCTAGGTGAAAGTGATTTTTGGGCAGTTTTGCGTGGGCTCTCAATGTGTTAAAACTAGGGCCGGGACTTTAACGCGTTAATTGAGATTAATTAACTACAGAAAAATTAACGCGTTAAAAAAATTAACGCATTTTAATCGCACTATTTTTTTCACCGCGGAACGTTGTCACTGGACAGTTTTCAGATGGACCGGCGCACCACCCAGTTCACCGAGTGAAGTGTCCGTTGTTACAGGGAGTGGAAACCACCCCCCTTTAGAATGGTATGCCCCAGCAGCATTGGGGGAACAATAACACCACCAGACAGTTCACCAGACCGGGGGAAGCCGCTGAGATCACTTTGCTTGTCCCCGTGGATTGGAAATAGGATTTAAAAGGCTATCCGATGATAGCGTGGATTACAGCACAGTTGTGTGCAATTATTCAATAAAGAATTCGCATATCACCGAAGACCGCACCTCGTCAAGCCTCCAGTATCGGCTCGATGCGAAACATGTTGCACCGAGCCTAGCCTGGAAGCTAACGTCAACAACAGTAGCTCTGGTCCTTAGCGTAGTTAGGACTCAGGAGGAGTTCTATGGTACTTAATTTGATCCTTTCCCCTCACACCCACGGAAGTGCAGGCTGTGCAGCCCCTCGTTTTTAGCACAAAAAAATATGTGAAAGCCTACTTTCCTCCTTCTAACACTATGGATCAGAGCTAACGTCATTCCAACTACCAGTAGTAATTCAAGGACCCGACCAGATGACATGGTTTCTAACTAAACGGTTATGGCCAAATAAAATGTAAAATCTGTTAATGGCTGTTACTGTATGTCCACGGAAGAAACACAGAGGTGCTTTGTTATGGTCATGTCACTTTGCTGCACCAAGCCCCCCCCCCCCAACCCTGTGGAATGCATTCCCCAAACACTCAGAGACATGCCCCCACCATCCAAACCTTCAATATTGCTTTCCCCAGCTATTTCATCTATTTAATTCCTTAGTGTTTTTCCTCTAATAAAGTTGTTTTTGATTTATCATGTCCCCCTTGTAAAGCATTTTTTTGTACTCAGAAAAGCTTTATATAAATTATTAAATTTGAGATATTATTATAATTTATTACCCCTATTATTACTACAAAAACAATGTTTTATTGCTTAAACTTATGTATTCACTATTCATTGATTCACTAGTATACCAAAATCCATTTAAAAAAATAGCTTTCTCACTGTTCTCGGGTCAAATAATGATATGCGATTAAAATGCGATAATCGAGATTAATTAACTACAAAGCCTCTGATTAATTAGATTAAAATTTTTAATCGAGTCCCAGCTCTAGTTAAAACAAAACAATTGACACAGATCTGGAGCAGATCTGAATCCTCGTGAATCTACATCTTACGGCCCCATCTCTCAGGTTTGTCACCACAGCAATCCCACGCTAGTCTTTTTATTGCTGTACTACTAACCCATTTCTCATGGCAAACACTTTCTAAACCATTTCCTGTGATGTGACCCAAGGTCTCTGATGTTGAGTTTGTGACTCTGGGTCCCTTTTTGGCAAAGAACTCTAAGATGTCAACATGTTCTCCTTTCTGATGTTCTGGAATGTGGATATAAAACGTTAACGGAGAGAAAAACAAAAGTCTTGATGCCCCCGACGACAATATCGTCCCTCTCTTCTCCAGACCTTTTGTCTGTCTTGTTTTGTCACAAACCACAAGTGGCAGGTTTGAAGGACTGAGCAGGAAAATAAAAACGAGACCTCTGTCATTTGTGGCAGCGGTGGCCGAACGGATTGCGGAGCGGTCTTGATACCGGAAGGTCGCCAGTTCGAATCAGCGGTCCGACACGTTAAAATTACCACCGCTGAAGTGCCCTTGAACAAGGCATTGAACCACTACGATGAAATGTTCTATGAGCAGGGCCTGGCTGGAAACAAGTTCTTGAGCTTAGCCCAGATACCCTGGGTAAATATAGTAATCATCATCATCAGAAAGGTTTGTGTTTTGTTGTTTTCTTGCGTCTGCTGATGGCGTCGGAGGCCAAAGCCACTCACCGAGTCAACTCCTCCATCAGCTGTGTGTGGTCTGGAGGGAAGAACTTCACCACGAAGCGAAGGATGGTGTTTTTAGGGCCTGACGGAGACAGAGAGAGACATGAAGATGATGGCAGAGGAAGGGAAGGATTGGAGGGAAAGATTGGAAGCAAGAAAGCAATCTGTTAATATCATGTATAATTATGAAACCATCACATTGTGAATTTCTTTAACGTTTTCCTCCGCCCCATTATATTTGCTTAAAAATAACGTTGATCCATTTAGACTTGATCCCGATTCTAAAAAAAATGCTTCTTTCTAAGTCCTAACAGTTTCTGAAAACCCCATGTTTCTATGTCAGTGGTTCTCAAACATTTTCATGTCAAGGACCCCCACAAATATATGTAATTGGCCGCCGACCCCCATCTGAAAATATGTTGTTCCAGGGACCCCCCAGAAGCAAAGATTTGAGTTAAAAAATGTTCGCTCTAAAATAATATATTCAAACATTTGGGCCACATTTTCAAGTTTTTTTTCAAAAATAGCAGACCTACAAGTTCCTAGTGCGGCACTCGGTGCCGCGCTATGAGCTTGTAGATCTGCTATTTTTCAATAGCTAAAGTATAACATAATGCTTTAAAACACCAAAAGGGGTTCCCGCCCAGAATGGGTTAAACCGTATGTTTCTTCAAACCAGGGTCACAATTCAACCTCAAGGCCTCATTATCTCACTTCCAGTATTATCATGACACTGAAATGTACCCAACTAAGTTAGAGCAGTTTTCCAAATTTCCACATTCACTTACAAGGTTAAAGGTCAAATAAATCATATTTTCCAATTTTCCAATTTTGTGAGTGTGAGTGTGAGTGTGTGAGAGTGTGTGTGAGAGTGTGTGTGAGAGTGTGTGTGAGAGTGTGTGTGTGTGTGTGTGTGAGTGAGTGAGTGAGTGAGTGAGTGAGTGAGTGAGTGAGTGAGTGAGTGAGTGAGTGAGTGAGTGAGTGAGTGAGTGAGTGTGTGTGTGTGTGTGTGAGTGAGTGAGTGAGTGAGTGAGTGAGTGTGTGTGTGTGTGTGTGTGCGTATCTTACGTCTGACTTGTTTCAACGTTGGCTTCAGCAGGTCCAACCAAACCTACAGGCAAACAAAACAACTTCAGTACAAGTTGAAACATAGACATTGCATATGTGCGAGTGCTTGCGTGTGCGTGCGTGCGTGCGTGCGTGCGTGCGTGCGTGCGTGCGTGGCTCAGGGGTAGAAGGGCTGGATGGTAACCGCAAGGTTGCCAGTTCGAACCCTGTGGGCTCCCCCAGAGTTAGCGTCGAAGTGTCCTTGAGCAAGACTCTGAACCCCTAATTGCTCCTGATGTGCAGGTCGGTGCCTTGCACGATTTCCGCCGCCATCGGTGTATGAATGTGTGAATGGGTGAATGTAATGTACAATCTATGTAAAGCGCCTTGGATAAAGGCGCTATATAAATGCACCATTTAACATTTTGTGTGCGTGCGTGCGTGCGTGCGTGCGTGCGTGCGTGGCGTGGCGTGGCGTGCGTGCGTCTCACCGTCATCTTGCGGTGGTCCTGGTACTCCAGGCCAAAGTAATCTCCCTCCAGCAGGTTGAGGTGAGCACACACCAGGTCAAACAGCACCTTGCCCTGGGAGCGTTGCTGCAGAGGAGAAAACAGAGAGCAGTAAGACCAGGGTTGTTCAGAGGAGGAGGATGAGAGGAGGAGGAGAGGAGAAGGAGAACAGAGAGAGAGCAGTAAGATCAGGGTTGTTCACACATTTTCTTTCACCAAGGAATTTCCAAAACCTTTCCGGAATATTTAACCCCATTTCCAGGCGAATATAGCAATCATTCGGCGTCATAATGGGTCTTGCACTCCTAATGTGCAATGCCCAAAAAAAGACATGAAATACAGCATAGAATATAGAATGGTATAATAATTCCATTCCAAATGTAATGCCAAATCTTTTGCTACACCACCTATCCTCAGGCACAGGGTCTGCAGAACGTTATGCGCTTGTAGATCTGTTCTTTGTCACGTCTGGTACACATCGTACCAGACGTACGATGTGTAGCATAGCAGGACCATGTGGTCCTCCACATAAACAAGTGCAATAATTCAAACTGGAACAGGGAGACCCAGTCCCATGTCCCGGGCCTCTGGAACAGGGAGACCCAGTCCCAGCTCCCAGGCCTCTGGAACAGGGAGACCCAGTCCCAGCTCCCAGGCCTCTGGAACAGGGAGACCCAGTCCCAGCTCCCAGGCCTCTGGAACAGGGAGACCCAGTCCCAGCTCCCAGGCCTCTGGAACAGGGAGACCCAGTCCCAGCTCCCAGGCCTCTGGAACAGGGAGACCCAGTCCCAGCTCCCAGGCCTCTGGAACAGGGAGACCCAGTCCCAGCTCCCAGGCCTCTGGAACAGGGAGACCCAGTCCCAGCTCCCAGGCCTCTGGAACAGGGAGACCCAGTCCCAGCTCCCAGGCCTCTGGAACAGGGAGACCCAGTCCCAGCTCCCAGGCCTCTGGAACAGGGAGACCCAGTCCCAGCTCCCAGGCCTCTGGAACAGGGAGACCCAGTCCCAGCTCCCAGGCCTCCAGGCCTGCACAGATAAGTGGATTTGAATTCAGCACCAGGCACCATACAGCCGATCTGTACTCTGTAACCTGTACCGATACGGGTGGCGTTAAGTATTGTGTGTTCAGGATTACACAGGAAACACAATGCCCTATCAGTCACTTTGCACTGCTGGTTTACTGCAAGACTGAACTGAACATTCTTGTGTATTGTTTGTTCACATGTTGTGTTGTCAGACTGTTGAAATTAAACTAATTAATCTATATTTGTGCTTGCGGACTTGCAGATAAATTAATACAAATTAAAAAAAAGTTTGTAATGGGAGTTTGAAGATGACAATACTAACTGTCATAACTGCATTAACATGAGTCATCACAGATCACCTGTTTGCGTCTGTCAGAGGACCTATTACTAGACCATAGGACCTTGTTTGACCATGTCCACTGACCTATTACTAGACCATAGGACCTTGTTTGACCATGTCCACTGACCTATTACTAGACCATAGGACCTTGTCTGTCTGTCCATGTCCACTGACCTATTACTAGACCATAGGACCTTGTCTGTCTGTCCATGTCCACTGACCTATTACTAGACCATAGGACCTTGTCTGTCCATGTCCACTGACCTATTACTAGACCATAGGACCTTGTTTGACCATGTCCACTGACCTATTACTAGACCATAGGACCTTGTTTGACCATGTCCACTGACCTATTACTAGACCATAGGACCTTGTCTGTCCATGTCCACTGACCTATTACTAGACCATAGGACCTTGTCTGTCCATGTCCACTGACCTATTACTAGACCATAGGACCTTGTTTGTCCATGTCCACTGACCTATTACTAGACCATAGGACCTTGTCTGTCCATGTCCACTGACCTATTACTAGACCATAGGACCTTGTTTGTCCATGTCCACTGACCTATTACTAGACCATAGGACCTTGTCTGTCCATGTCCACTGACCTATTACTAGACCATAGGACCTTGTTTGTCCATGTCCACTGACCTATTACTAGACCATAGGACCTTGTTTGTCCATGTCCACTTGACCACACCGCCAATGTATTTGTGCTTCTTCATTGTGTATAAGAGAGACTCATTTGAGCAGCCCTGGAGGCCGTGCATCCGTGCAGTCTCCCTGGGCTGGTACAGACCAACCCATCCGTGCAGTCTCCCTGGGCTGGTACAGACCAACCCTTGTAATAAAGTATCATTGTTTCAGTCCACTCTCTACCTCCATTATTTCTCCAAGACTCTGATGTGAGTTCTGAATAATCCACCACAGGTTTTGGCCTGCTGCACCTGCGATAAGGTGAATACCTGTTGCCCTTTTTGCACATTTAATATTTTTATTTTATTGTCTTACATTGTCTAAAGGACTCAGAGATTGCCATTCAATGCATTATTGATTATCAATGTGATATGTGTGTATATATAATATTGTGAATTTGTCTACTATGACTGCACTTTTGGGTTCTTGTTGGCTATGTCAGGGGTTGTCAACGTTTTTGGCCGGGGACCCCCGGAAATGCTTTGGCCATGTCTCGGGACCCCCGCCCCGCCCCCTCCCGACCCCCAATATAAATTGACTGCTACAATAACCTTAAACCATTTTGGGCGGGAACCCCTTTTGGTGTTTTAAGCATTGTTATAATTTAGCTATTTAAAAATAGCAGATCTACAAGCTCATAGCGCGCCACCGAGTGGCGCGCTACGAGCTTGTAGGTCTGCTATTTTTGAAAAATCGTGAAAATAAAAATGTTAAAAAACTTTTTTTTTGGGGACCCCCTAAAATAATTTGGCGACCCCCCGAGGGGTCGCGACCCACGGGTTGAGAACCCCTGGGCTATGTTATTTGCATCAACACGGACAGAGGAAGGTGTCGCACCCTACGGACACTATACAATGTGACACTTCTGTTGTTGACAGCCATAGTATAACCATAGAGTATATAAAAGGATAGAGACTGAACTGGCGCGAAGCTCCGCCCCCCCAGCTATTCATGTCAGTGGAAGTTGCTCAGTGGCGTTTTGAAGCACCCGGAAGACTGCCGGAAGTCCCTCCTCCGGACCTCAACTTTGAGGTCCGGGGTGACGTATGCAACCGAGCGCTCAATGTTAAAGCCCAGCTGCACGGGGTTTCCCGGTCATGAATCCACGGGTCCGCCTGTAGTCCCTCCTCCTACCACTAGGACCCAGAGCTTCACCGTTGAATAGCCTCACTGGCCCCTTGAGTATAACGCTGACGAAGGCTATACGCCGAAACGCGTGCGTTGTCCTGTCTGCTTTGCAGCATACTGTGCGAATATAAAAGAATAAAAGTGCCTTAAACCAAATGACATGTCCGTGAGTGCTGGCATTCTCTCCTTAGAGAATTTCTT
>NC_136803.1:1834339-1844339 GCF_951216825.1 Electrona antarctica | reverse complement strand
ACAGATAAACAGCCTCACTACCCCCCTCGCCTCTCTCTCTCCTCTCCTTTGTTCATATTGCTTTTGTCTAATAATAAATGGAAACTCCAACGTTGGACGTAAGACATGGCTGTTATTGCACTCACTATTGTGTGCAGGAGATCAAAACCATGTTGTATTGATGTTGGACCGGCTACAGGAGACGGATACACGGGATGAAACAATGGCGTGCGTGGAGGACACATCCTCCTTATCGCAGAGGATTCCGCAGAAGAAATGCTATCACACATTTAACCCATTTTGGCCTGACATCGAAATTAAAAAAATTCCTGACAGTTTTCTGAAATACCTATGATTCTATATCAGTGGCGAGTGGCGCGCTATTTTTCAATGGCTACAATTGAACACAATGTTTAAAACACCAAAAAGGGGTTCACGCCCAAAACTGGAATTATAAATGAAAGAGAAGAGAAAGATGTATCACCTCTTCTGACTGACCGATGGATTTGAAATTGAATTCATTTCTCTAACTAAAGGTCATCTCATATGTGCTGTCGCTGGTATTGAGTTGCACCACGCAGTGAGCTGTTACTGTTGCTCTTGTAACTACAGTACAGTATTGTGTTTTTTTTATCAGCATGATTCATGTCCCGTTGAGTCACGCTGAGCTGAGCTCGGCCGGCGTGACTTTTAACACAAATTGCGAAATGCACTTCAGCCGTTTGTGGAGGAAGAGCAGGAGATGGAGAGAACGGATGGAAGAGGAAGAGCAGGAGATGGAGAGAACGGATGGAGGAGGAAGAGCAGGAGATGGAGAGAACGGATGGAGGAGGAAGAGCAGGAGATGGAGAGAACGGATGGAAGAGGAGGAGCAGGAGATGGAGAGAACGGAGGGAAGAGGAGGAGCAGGAGATGGAGAGAACGGAGGGAAGAGGAGGAGCAGGAGATGGAGAGAACGGAGGGAAGAGGAAGAGCAGGAGATGGAGAGAACGGAGGGAAGAGGAGGAGCAGGAGATGGAGAGAACGGAGGGAAGAGGAGGAGCAGGAGATGGAGAGAACGGAGGGAAGAGGAGGAGCAGGAGATGGAGAGAACGGAGGGAAGAGGAGGAGCAGGAGATGGAGAGAACGGAGGGAAGAGGAAGAGCAGGAGATGGAGAGAACGGATGGAAGAGGAAGAGCAGGAGATGGAGAGAACGGATGGAAGAGGAGGAGCAGGAGATGGAGAGAACGGATGGAAGAGGAGGAGATGGAGAGAACGGAGGGAAGAGGAGGAGCAGGAGATGGAGAGAACGGATGGAAGAGGAGGAGCAGGAGATGGAGAGAACGGAGGGAAGAGGAGGAGCAGGAGATGGAGAGAACGGAGGGAAGAGGAAGAGCAGGAGATGGAGAGAACGGATGGAAGGAGGAGCAGGAGATGGAGAGAACGGAGGGAAGAGGAAGAGCAGGAGATGGAGAGAACGGAGGGAGGAGGAAGAGCAGGAGATGGAGAGAACGGAGGGAAGAGGAAGAGCAGGAGATGGAGAGAACGGAGGGAAGAGGAGGAGCAGGAGATGGAGAGAACGGAGGGAAGAGGAAGAGCAGGAGATGGAGAGAACGGAGGGAAGAGGAAGAGCAGGACATGGAGAGAACGGAGGGAAGAGGAAGAGCAGGAGATGGAGAGAACGGATGGATGAGGAAGAGCAGGAGATGGAGAGAACGGAGGGAAGAGGAGGAGCAGGAGATGGAGAGAACGGAGGGAAGAGGAGGAGCAGGAGATGGAGAGAACGGAGGGAAGAGGAGGAGCAGGAGATGGAGAGAACGGAGGGAAGAGGAGGAGCAGGAGATGGAGAGAACGGAGGGAAGAGGAGGAGCAGGAGATGGAGAGAACGGATGGATGAGGAAGAGCAGGAGATGGAGAGAACGGAGGGAAGAGGAGGAGCAGGAGATGGAGAGAACGGAGGGAAGAGGAGGAGCAGGAGATGGAGAGAACGGAGGGAAGAGGAAGAGCAGGAGATGGAGAGAACGGATGGAGGAGGAAGAGCAGGAGATGGAGAGAACGGAGGGAAGAGGAAGAGCAGGAGATGGAGAGAACGGATGGAAGAGGAGGAGCAGGAGATGGAGAGAACGGAGGGAAGAGGAAGAGCAGGAGATGGAGAGAACGGAGGGAAGAGGAAGAGCAGGAGATGGAGAGAACGGATGGAAGAGGAAGAGCAGGAGATGGAGAGAACGGAGGGAAGAGGAAGAGCAGGAGATGGAGAGAACGGAGGGAAGAGGAAGAGCAGGAGATGGAGAGAACGGAGGGAAGAGGAGGAGCAGGAGATGGAGAGAACGGAGGGAAGAGGAGGAGCAGGAGATGGAGAGAACGGATGGAAGAGGAGGAGCAGGAGATGGAGAGAACAGAGGGAAGAGGAGGAGCAGGAGATGGAGAGAACGGATGGAGGAGGAAGAGCAGGAGATGGAGAGAACGGAGGGAGGAGGAAGAGCAGGAGATGGAGAGAACGGAGGGAAGAGGAAGAGCAGGAGATGGAGAGAACGGAGGGAAGAGGAAGAGCAGGAGATGGAGAGAACGGAGGGAAGAGGAAGAGCAGGAGATGGAGAGAACGGAGGGAAGAGGAAGAGCAGGAGATGGAGAGAACGGAGGGAAGAGGAAGAGCAGGAGATGGAGAGAACGGGTGGAAGGGCTTGCCGTGGCACTCACCCTAGCCTTGACGACCTCGCAGGCTTGGGCAAAGGCTAACATGTCCGTTAGATGGCATGCTATGTAGACGGATGCCAGGTCATTTGTAGACTTGGCATCCTATAGTATAGTGTGTATAGTTTACTTTTTTTTTGTATATGTTTCAATATACAGATTTGGGAACCCCTTTTGGTTTTAGCATTATGTTATGCTTTAGCTATTGAAAAATAGCAGATCTACAAGCTCATAGCGCGCCACCGAGTGGCGCGCTACGAGCTTGTAGGTCTGCTATTTTTGACATAGAAACATAGCTTTTTCAGAAAACTGTCAGGATGTAGAAGACATTTTTAGAATCTGATCTCAGGTCAAAATGGGTTAAATAACATATAATCAATCATAGAAGGTTAAAAACAGGGTTATCAAAAAAAGTGAAAAACGACAACAGTTCAACACGAAAAAGCCTTTCCGAAACAGGAACGTTTTCACGCCCGTTTTAAAACATTCCACAGTCTGCACTCTCCAGTCCACAGGGAGGCTGTTCCACAGGCACGGTGCTGCCGAGCAGAAGGCCCCGGTGCCCCACGGTGCACAGATTGCTATCAGGAACCTGGAGCAGGAATTAGTTTACAGATCTGAGGGTGGAGGTTGTTTTTGGAGGGTTGATTAGTGTCTGTATATAGGTAGGGAGGGGCGTGTCCGTTTATGCAGTTGTATGTGATCAGCAGGACCTTGTAGTCCATCCTGGCTGTAACAGGGATACGTGAAGTGAATACTGAATACGGGCTGTGAACTGAATACGTAAATATATGCAAATCCAACAATAACCACGGGTTGATGACTACAAGTATTCGGGTTCATATATATCTTCTTCCCAAAAGGACTTTCAAACTAGGGAGGATATGGCCTGGTCAGCCTGCACTGACATGCATAAGATCTGGTCACCCCAGCTTAGTAACGGCCAAGCTACACCAGGCGTTTACCCTAAACGTGTGGCCCGCGCGTGCGTTTTTTAAAATAGGACTGGACCTAAAAGTTTAGGGTAAACACGCGCGTTTTGTGCGCGAAAAGCCTGGTGTAGCTTGGCCGTTAGATGTTAAAAGTAAAAAATATTTAGGACGACCGTTGAGCCGATTCTACTCTATGGCTCCGAGACATGGACACTTTCAAAGAAACTAGAGAAACGGTTGGATGGCACTTACACCCGCCTTCTAATGAGTGCGCAAAATCTGTCTTGGAAGAGCCACCCATCGACTGATCTATTATACGGCAACCTTCCGTGTTCACTAGTCCAATCCAGACGAACAGAACACAGTTTTGCTGTACGGTTTAACTGAAGGACGTTGTTGCTCATCCATGCCTTTATCTCCTCAAGACAGGTGGTGAGACATGACATGGCTGCAGACGGGAGGGGTTGGGGGCAGTCTTTATATTATTATAAATATATTATGCTGTTTAAAATGATGTTAGGTTCTTGGTTTAGCTAGCCTATGATCCTAGATTACAATTTATATACATTCGATGTATAAGCCTGTGTTTTCCTACTGTAAATCGTTCTGGATTAAGAGCTGCAGCGGATCGGAGTCTGTTAAATGCCTACATTGTAAAGGGTGATAAGTGGTAGAGAGAGAGAGAGAGACAGAGACAGAGAGAGACAGAGAGAGAGACAGAGAGAGACAGAGAGAGAGACAGAGAGAGACAGAGACAGAGACAGAGAGAGACAGAGACAGACAGAGACAGAGAGAGACAGAGACAGAGACAGAGAGAGAGAGACAGAGACAGAGACAGAGACAGAGAGAGAGAGACAGAGACAGAGAGAGAGAGAGAGAGAGAGAGAGAGACAGAGAGAGAGAGAGAGAGAGAGAGACAGAGACAGAGACAGAGACAGAGACAGAGACAGAGAGAGAGAGAGAGAGAGAGACAGAGACAGAGACAGAGACAGAGACAGAGACAGAGACAGAGACAGAGACAGAGACAGAGAGAGAGAGACACAGAGAGAGACAGAGACAGAGACAGAGACAGAGACAGAGACAGAGACAGAGACAGAGACAGAGACAGAGACAGAGACAGAGACAGAGACAGAGAGAGGCCCAGAGTGATGAAGGGCGGACGGAGGGGAGAATGGAGTAAAAACAGGACAATGGATGCTTAATTTCAGGCTTTCAGTCTCAACTCCATTCATGTTTAATGCAGGAGTGGAGCCGGGATATGATGGAGAGACACATCTTCCTTCAATCAGCAAAAACTACATCTGGATTAGGTGGCGTTTACAAGCGTTAGAACAGAGTTCCTCTTAAAGGGGAAAACCACCCATTTTCAACATTTTACTATGTCATTAATATACCTTAGAGCTGTTGTGTGGACATAATAAAAAAGTCCCCCCATTCTGTGTTTCCTAGAACTGTAAGTATGAAAAAAATCATTAACATGGTGAAACGCATCTTGATGACATCATCACGATGTGTTTCACCATGTTAATGATTTTTTTTCAGACCTCTAGTTCTAGGAAACACAGAATGGGGGGACTTTTTTATTATTTCCACACAACAGCTCTAAGGTATATTAATGACATAGTAAAATGTTGAAAATGAGTGGAATGCCCCTTTAACCCATTTAGGCCTGACGTCGAAATTTAGGGAAAAAAAAGGTCTTCTAAATTCTGACAGTTTTCTGAAATACCTATATTGCTGTATCAGTGGTGCTCAATATTTCATGTCAAGGACCCCAAAACTTTCTGTATTTGGCTGCCGACCCCCATCTGAAAATAGGTTGTTCCGGCAGGAACCCCTCAGAAGCAAAGCTTTGTGTTAAAAAAAAAACGTTCGCTCTGAAAGAATATACATTCAAAGATTTGCGACACGATTTTCACTATTTTTCAAAAATAGCAGACAGAATGTACATAATGTTTAAAACACCAAAAGGGGTTCCCGCCCAGAATGGTTTAAAGTAATATAAGACACCAGAATTCAGAGTGGAATGTCACAGCTATTGAAAAAAAAAACCCCAAAAAACGTCACATCCAATATCAGCTGGAACAACATACAGCCTCTCCAGTATACACAGTAGGCCATAGAAGCTCGTAACCACATTTTCCTACCCACAGAAACTAAACTATAGTGTGTAGGCTGTCGACTGTGAACCGACATGAACAGCTTTGGTGAGAAGGGTTCCAATTCCAGGCGTCTTTTTCATGTCCGATTGTGTGAAGGGACCAAAGCACTTATAACCGCATTTACAAAACATTTTTGACCAAATGCCTGAAGTGAACATCTCTATTGTGAGTGACGATAAACATCCTTTTTTCGTTTTCTAAATGTTTAAAAAAAAATACAAAATCTACAAAATCACAACGTGTTACAATGCGACACATTGTGAGCTTGTAATTTCTTGCATCTTAAGCTTTGCGATGATTTGCGATGTGATGAGCCCACATCACAGTTCTACATCTAGGATGATGACCAGCCCACATCACAGTTCTACATCTCAGATGATGACCAGCCCACATCACAGTTCTACATCTAGGATGATGACCAGCCCACATCACAGTTCTACATCTCAGATGATGACCAGCCCACATCACAGTTCTACATCTCAGATGATGACCAGCCCACATCACCGTCCCACATTCACAACCTTGAGAAAAGACACGAGTAAACACAATTACTCGATATTAATTTAACTCAGAATGTACAAATGGAACCAAATGGACCCTAACGGGTTCGTTCTACAAATGCCTTCTACATCCTGACAGTTTTCTGATAAACCCATGTCGTTCTCAAACATTTTCATGTCAAGGACCCCCAAACATGTATGTAATTGGCTGCCGACCCCCACCTGAAAATATGTTGTTCCAGGGACCCCCGCCCAGAAGCAAAGATTCGAGTTAAAAGAGAAATGGTTGAGAAATGACAGAGTTACCGTGCGGCAGTGCCTCTACTGTACACTCTACCGTACTGTACTATACCGTCACTGTACTGGCACACCCGAAAGCATCATATATACAGTTCATTCATATGTGCGTGTGTGTTTGTGTGTGCGTTAGGTTGCACACAGGTGGTGAAAAACAACCATGTTGTTTTTGTGCTCAGACCCAGCCAGCTACCCAGCCACCCACACACATAGCTCCGTAAGGGAGTGGTTGCACCACTAAAAAAAAAGCAGACCTACAAGATCTGCTATTTTTGAAAATGCTTAAAAACACCAAAAGGGGTTCCCGGCGCCCAGAAAGGGTTTAGAGTGGAGGCATCCCGGACGGGGACTCAAGCGTCTTGGTCTGCAGACCTCATCACAGACACACGGAGACTCAATCTGATCCTGCTGGGTTCAAATCCAGTTCATGATCCGCGTCACGTTAAAAAAACGAAATCCCTTCTCTTTCCTGTGTCTTTAGCTCTCTCTACTGTACTGATTAAATTACCCTCCTGTCAAAAAAGCTTTGGGCTTCACAGAATCCCAATATGAAGACCAAACCAAAGCCAAACTGCCTATTTGATTTAACTCTGGGAGTATTTAGAAGGGTGGCAATGGAGATGCTTTATACAATGTTATACATGTGTGGGTTTTTCTTTTCATGCGGTTTTATTTACTCAGTTTTATTGAGTTTATTTGGTCGATTGTTATGTTTATTATTAAGATTTTAAGGCCGCCTCAGGGACTCCCTTTGCACTTGAGTGGTGTTTGGTAGTCAGTGTGTCTGTTGAGTGTTGTCTAGTTTTGTCAATTATAAGCATGGAACTTGCGCAACATTTCTGCCTCTTTGCCAGTGCATACTTGCAAAAGAGAACTTTCTCTCAATGTATTTTATAAAGAGGCTCCATTCTAAGCCCCAAACCTTGGTGCTTCTTCGTAGGATTGCAGACATGTGGAACAAATGCTACGTTGAGCGTAGTAGCTAACTGCAGGGCTAACAGTCTGGCCTGACCCGTTCTCATGACCCCCACGGACCCCCTCGGCTCTGACCTTGGCAACTAACTCACCACAGGAAGCAGTGCCCTTTGTTTGAGGTCAAATACAGTATGACGGGGCTTCTTAAGCCATTTAGGCCTGACGTCGAAATTTAAAAAATGTCTTCTAAATCCTGACAGTTTTCTGAAATACCTATGTTTCTATATCAGTGGTGCTCAAGATTTCATGTCGAGGACCCCAAAAATTATATGTAATTGGCCGCCGACCCCCATCTGAAAATATGTTGTTCCAGAGACCCCCCAGAAGCGAAGTTTTGAGTTAAAAATGTTCTTTCTGAAAAAATATATTCCAAATTTGCGCCACATTTTCACTATTTTTCAAAAATAGCAGACCTACAAGCTCGTAGCGCGCCACTCGGTGGCGCGCTATGAGCTTGTAGATCTGCTATTTTTCAATAGCTAAAGTATAACATAATGCTTAAAACACCAAAAGGGGTTCCCGCCCAGAACGGGTTAAAGGGCTCCTCAGGAGGGCTCCAAGGGGTCCCCAGAACGGGTTAAAGGGCTCCTCAGGAGGGCTCCAAGGGGTCCCCAGCAAAATGAGCGGTATAGTTAATATGAATTAGCATCAAAAATGATTACAGTATGTTATGGTTATTTGAAAATAGACGATCTACAAGCCAAAACGATGCAACGCAATGTGGCCTTGTAGATGTGTAGAAATGTAGATCACCCATCTTAGTTCAAATCATCTTGAGAAAATGTGAAAAACGTACGAACATTTCGGAAACATTTTAACGACAGAAGTTTAGTATATATATGTCTATGGAACAAAATATGTTCAGATGGGGGTCCGACGGTCCGTGGCCAAATACATTTGAGAAGGACGGACATACAGAATGGTGTTTTATTTTAACTACATCATAGACTACATCGTAAATAGAATAGTTCACTGGTACAGAGACTGAGGACATATTTAAACCACAGCTCATCAACACAGACAGCGATCCCACATCCATGTCATCACTAGAGCCCACATGAGATTGTTGTGTGTGCGTGTGCGTGTGCGCACGCCAGCATGTGTGAGTGCGTGAGTGAGTGAGCACGCTCATAAGGCCACGCTGAGATCACTTAATTCAACGTCAGTCGTCAAGGACACAGACAACGTTTCAGATCAAAGCGCTATTGATTTAAGTTACTTCTGTGGCCTACTAGTTGCAGTGTGCAGAGGGCATTCACTTCTAGTCATTTTTACTAGTTGACTAGTTGCCTAGTTTACTAGTCGACTA
Organism: Electrona antarctica; assembly: GCF_951216825.1. Lineage (NCBI taxonomy): Eukaryota > Metazoa > Chordata > Actinopteri > Myctophiformes > Myctophidae > Electrona > Electrona antarctica. The sequence goes on along the minus strand of NC_136803.1, from coordinate 1,835,514 downwards.
GTTGTTAAACCACCTTTTATGTTGTTTTTTTTGGAAATAAATATTTGTACATTAAAAAACTGTGTACATTGGTGACTATAACTATAATCTACCTGATATTGAGGCCTACAAAATTGGTAAAAAAATGTATTATCAACTAGTCGACTAGTACCAGCAAGGTCGACTAGTGGATTTACTAGTCGACTAGTACCAGCAAGGTCGACTAGTGGATTTACTAGTCGACTAGTAAACTAGTCGACTAGTTGCTTAATGCCCTACTGTGCACACACAGTCTGGTGCAGATCGGTGCATCGCTTAACCCATTTAGGCCCGACGACGTCGAAATAAATAAAAAGTCTTCTGAAAGAATATATATTCAAAGATTTGTGCCACATTTTCACGATTTCTTCAAAAATAGCAGACCTACAAGCTCGTAGCGCGCCACCGATAAGCTAAGCTCCAAGATAAGCTCTGGGGAGGGGGGGGGAGAGAGAGAGAGAGAGAGAGAGAGAGAGAGAGAGAGAGAGAGAGAGAGAGAGAGAGAGAGAGAGAGAGAGAGAGACAGACAGAGACAGAGACAGAGACAGAGACAGAGACAGAGACAGAGACAGAGACAGAGACAGAGACAGAGACAGAGAGAGACACAGAGACAGAGACAGAGAGAGACAGAGAGAGAGAGAGAGAGAGAGACAGAGAGAGAGAGAGACAGAGAGAGACAGAGAGAGAGACCCAGACCCTCTCATAAATTAGATGTCTAACGTCTTGCAGAGTCACACATTATTTTTAAAGAAATTGCAGATCTACAAGCTCACAACATGCCACACTGCAACACGCTGTGGGCTTGTAGATTTGGTAGATTTAGGAAATGTTTGTAGTTTAAGTGGTTAACTGGTTGAGTGGTTAATGTCGTTATCATGTGCAGCGGTTATTGCGTCACTTAAGAGTTAAGACCGAACAGGAGAGACATGAGACAGAGGACAGAGATGGACAGGACAGGAGAGACATGAGACAGAGGACAGAGATGGACAGGACAGGAGAGACATGAGACAGAGGACAGACAGGACAGGAGAGACATGAGACAGAGGACAGAGATGGACAGGACAGTGGAGACATGGGACAGAGGACAGAGATGGACAGGACAGAGAGAGACATGGAACAGAGGACAGAGATGGACAGGACAGGAGAGACATGAGACA
>NC_136803.1:1629487-1834139 GCF_951216825.1 Electrona antarctica | reverse complement strand
AATAGCTTGAATGAATCCCTGAGATTCAAGGGCTATTGCCGCTGTATGTGTGACTGCATAGTCTGTGGGGGGGGGGGAAGATTTTAATGAAACCTTAAATATTGTTCACATATATATATATATATTTTTTTTAATGTTTTACCCCAGAATTTTGTAACCCATTTTTTCACCCAGTGTCAATTATCTAATGTAATCCTAGGCACTACACTTCCTCTGCCAACCTGGGGGGCAGCGGACTGACCTCATGCTTCCTTTTATGCATGAGGAGTCCAAGCTGCTTCTTTCCCCTGACAGGGGGTAGATTCCCCGGCCGGACGTAGCGCGTGGAAGGAACACGTTATTCCGACCAGTTCCTTTCCCCTCCATCAGGCGCCCCGGCTGGCCAGGGGGAGGTAGTTTAGAGACCAGGATTACTGCATGTTTTTTCTGAGGGTACCTACCCTAGGGGACACGGGGAGAACATGTGAGGGTACCTACCCTAGGGGACACGGGGAGAACATGTGAGGGTACCTACCCTAGGGGACACGGGGAGAACATGTGAGGGTACCTACCCTAGGGGACACGGGGAGAACATGTGAGGGTACCTACCCTAGGGGACACGGGGAGAACATGTGAGGGTACCTACCCTAGGGGACACGGGGAGAACATGTGAGGGTACCTACCCTAGGGGACACGGGGAGAACATGCAAACTCCACACAGAAAGGCAATATTGTTCACATATTAACGTACATTTCCAAAAGGAATGGCTGAAAAACATACTAATACTATATTTAAATATCGTATTGACCACAATATATCTGACCACCACTCAGAGACCTCTCTCTCTCTCTCTCTCTCTATCTCTAAACTAAATGCATTGCATGAGTGGATTGTCCGTCGTGCAAAAGGAGTGGACCGTCGGTTCTGTTCCCCTTGGTTTTTAGCAGATGTCCTGGCAGGACAGACTACCCGCAGTACTATTATGGGCCGTGGGTCGGAAAAACACAAGATGTACACTACAGATGTAACTACAGATGGAACTACAGATGGAACTACAGATGCATGAATTCTGAATGGCTGCCCCGGGATGTTGCAAAAGAAGCACCATCTCAGATGGCCAGTTCTAGTGTTGAGAGTTTGCCATCATCTCTTTGCTGAGCTGGTTTTTTATGGAGCACTAAAAACTATTGCCATGATTCCATTGCAACTCTAGAGAAGAGATGTCCGCACTCCGTCAGCAGACAGCTGTAGCTCCGCCAAAAAGGTCACTGTGCAATTTCAATAACAAACATGTCAGCTACACAACGTTTCAATAACAAACATGTCAGCTACACAACGTTTCAATAACAAACATGTCAGCTACACAACGTTTCAATAACAAACATGTCAGCTACACAACGTTTCAATAACAAACATGTCAGCTACACAACGTTTCAATAACAAACAGGTCAGCTACACAACGTTTCAATAACAAACATGTCAGCTACACAACGTTTCAAAAACAAACATGTCAGCTACACAACGTTTCAATAACAAACATGTCAGCTACACAACGTTTCAATAACAAACATGTCAGCTACACAACGTTTCAATAACAAACATGTCAGCTACACAACGTTTCAATAACAAACATGTCAGCTACACAACGTTTCAATAACAAACATGTCAGCTACACAACGTTTCAATAACAAACATGTCAGCTACACAACGTTTCAATAACAAACATGTCAGCTACACAACGTTTCAATAACAAACATGTCAGCTACACAACGTTTCAATAACAAACATGTCAGCTACACAACGTTTCAATAACAAACAGGTCAGCTACACAACGTTTCAATAACAAACAGGTCAGCTACACAACGTTTCAATAACAAAGATGTCAGCTACACAACGTTTCAATAACAAAGATGTCAGCTACACAACGTTTCAATAACAAACATGTCAGCTACACAACGTTTCAATAACAAACAGGTCAGCTACACAACGTTTCAATAACAAACAGGTCAGCTACACAACGTTTCAATAACAAACAGGTCAGCTACACAACGTTTCAATAACAAACATGTCAGCTACACAATGTTTCAATAACAAACATGTCAGCTACACAACGTTTCAATAACAAACAGGTCAGCTACTCAACATTTCAATAACAAACATGTCAGCTACACAACGTTTCAATAACAAACAGGTCAGCTACACAACGTTTCAATAACAAACATGTCAGCTACACAACGTTTCAATAACAAACAGGTCAGCTACACAACGTTTCAATAACAAACATGTCAGCTACACAACGTTTCAATAACAAACATGTCAGCTACACAACGTTTCAATAACAAACATGTCAGCTACACAACGTTTCAATAACAAACAGGTCAGCTACACAACGGCCAAACAACCTCGCCCAGCGACTACTGGATGTCCACAACATATCACATATCTCTTTGAACTCCATTATAACTCAATTAATGCTATGAGCTTCTAGATTTGCTATTTTTCAACAGCTAAAGTTTAAAATAATGGTTAAAAGCTAAGGTGACACAGATGCATCCTCAGGTCGTAATAAATGGGTTCAAACGTGAATATAAGAAGTGAAATTTGCTTGCAGAAATTACAATTACTCACATAAACACAAAAGAATCACACCTGTGTGAAGTAAGTGGTGCAACTCCGTGTGGGGGTCCCTGGGGGGGGGGGGGGGGGGGGGGGAGTTCCAGACCCACAGGAACGCACCCAGGGTGCCGGCCCGATTCCGACGAGCCGCCCCGCGTCCGAAACGGTTGATAAATGACATAGTTACCGTGTGGGGGTCCCTCTACTGTACCCTCTACTGTACTGTACTGTACTGGCACACCCAAAATCACCATATATACAGTTAATATGTGCGTGTGTGTTTGTGTCAGACGCAGCCACCCACCCACCCACCCAGCCAGCCAGCCAGCCAGCCACCCAGCCACACACATAGTCACTTAAGGAAGTGGTAGCACCACTTAAAAAAAAAGAATAAACTCTTACCGTTATCTGGAAGACTTCCTGGGTGTCGTCCAACATTTGCACCCTGACGGACACGGGTCGCCCCGGGGCCGGGGCGGGGGGCTGCAGGCCGGGCTCCAGGGTGGACACCCCGAAGCTGTCGGGGGCCCCGAGCCTGTGGCCGGCGACAGAGGGCCTGTCAGCAGGCTCCACCATGGTTCACACGGTCCGTCTGTCTGTCTGTCTGGCCTCAGGGACACACCGCTGCAATGTCTGGAGAGAAGAGAGACAGAAGAATGAAGGTCTGGGTCTCTGGGATTAATCCATTTAGGCCTGACGTCGAAATTAAAAAAAACGTTCGCTTTGAAAGAATATAATATATTCAAAGATTTGTGCCGCATTTTTACGATTTTTCAAAAATAGCAGACCTACAAGCTCGTAGCGCGCCACTCGGTGGCGCGCTATGAGCTTGTAGGTCTGCTATTTTTCAATAGCTAAAGTATAACATAATGCTTAGTTAAAACACCAAAAGGGGTTCCCGACTTCCCGCCTTAAACCTCAAGAGCTTTGTAACCGTGTATACTAGGTTTAGTGTGTGTGTGTGTGTGTGTGTGTGTGTGTGTGTGTGTGTGTGTGTGTGTGTGTGTGTGTGTATGTGTGTGTGTGTGTTTCAATTCACTCTTCGCTAAGTCCCACCCAAGCCCGTTGTTGGCCAATACCACGTTAGCGACGGTTACTAAGGTAGAAAACTGGTCACGCTTGCATGCTGGTCAAATACCTGGCTCTCAAAGTCAGTCAGTTAGCACATAAGCGAACACAACAAAAGCTGATTCTGACAGTTTATGACATCAGGAAAACTTTTCGTCTTTTGATAGATTTATAAAGTAACTATTTTGGTTGGAGATATACAGTGAAGCGGTTCTGGTGTTCCCAACTCTCGTTTGTAAACAAGTCTCCATGCTGTTTGAGCACCCAGCTGCAGTCCCAGACATTTCTCCTAAAGTGTCTCCCTCAAACGCGTCCAAAATTGTGTATGGTGTTTGCGACAAGTGGACGAGATCAAATACATTTGTTTACATCCAACGGCCTGGATGGAAGGCTGAGACCGAGGCTACTTCAGAAGTGTGTGTACAGATTTGGACCAATCAGATCGTTTTGTAGGCAAACCGGAACTTCTTTCCACACAAACTTGTCAGGGTTGCCAGGTCTGCTTATTTCCCGCTACTTTTGGCTTAAGGCTAATAATTAGTGTATGTAATACATTACCAAAACATTAATTATCATAGACATAGGCCTACATAGTATTTATAATGATAAATGCATACAATCTTTTTATTATGATTATATATGGTCGTATTATTGTGTTTGTTTTGGCTTGTTTTTCTTGATTTGGCTTTAAGAGTTGGCTTGTTTTTGGAGGTGGGTTGGCTTATTTCTCTCACACAATGTGGCAACACTGAAGTCAAAACAAAAACAGACAAGACAACGTTGACATTTTTTATTAAAAATAAAAGTGAGTGAGTTTTCCTGATGTCATAAACGGTCAGAATCAGCTTAGTGTTCTAAAAGAGTGACTTTGAGAGCTGTTCCCCCGTTACAATGGAAGTCAATGAGAGCCTATTTTTATTTCTAATATGTACTATTAAACTGCACAACGGAGCGAAATAATTCATGGAACGGACTAGTTTGCTCATAACAAGGTAAGAAAACAAACCCTCTTTCTGAGGTCCACACATGCTGTACAGCAAATATATTTATTGACACTGCTTAAACATTTTGACCAGCATTGCAAGCGTGACCAGTTTTCTACCTTAGTAACCGTCGCTAACGTGGTATTGGCCAACAACGGGCTTGGGTGGGACTTAGCGAAGAGCTAATTGCAACCCGCTGAAAGAAGAAAAAAAATAATCACACCCGTGTGAAAGTGAATGGCGCTCTTATCATCATCATCACATTCCGGCCAATCACAATTGCCGTCCTCACTTTTCTGTCCTCAAAAAGTACATTGTTCAGCCAATCAAATCATCGCTATGGGGTGCTCAGCCAATCAAATCATCGCTATGGGGTGCTCAGCCAATCAAATCATCGCTATGGGGTGCTCAGCCAATCAAATCATCGCTATGTGGTGCTCAGCCAATAGAATCATCGCTATGGGGTACACACAAACACACAAAGCTGGGCATAGGAGCCCCTCAAAAAGAAATGCCACCTGGCATCAAAATATTAGAAGGGGTGTAGGTTAGGGCATTCACTTCTAGTCATTTTTACTAGTTGACTAGTTGCCTAGTTTACTAGTCGACTAGTAAACTAGGCAACTAGGCAACTAGTCGACTAGTTGTTAAACCACCTTTTATGTTTAAAAAAAAAAAGTTTTTTTTTTTTTTGGAAATAAATATTTGTACATTAAAAAACTGTGTACATGGTGACTATAACTATAATCTACCTGATATTGAGGCCTACAAAATCGGTAAAAAAAAAAAAAGAAAAAAAAAATGAACTTTTTTTTTTTTTTTCCTTATCAACTAGTCGACTAGTACCAGCAAGGTCGACTAGTGGATTTACTAGTCGACTAGTAAACTAGTCGACTAGTTGCTTAATGCCCTAGTGTAGGTAGGGAAGGCCTGTGAACACCGCCACATCCATTGTGCCTGAATAAAACGAGCTTTTATTTTTAACGACAATGTTCTCGTTCAGCCACAGACTAGTCACCACTGACATGTCGTAGAACCAGAAATAGTGCAGGGCAGCTGACGGGAGACATAATCCAGGACTAGTTCCACCGTACCATGTGCTGACAGGCACACATGCCGGACACGACCCTCGGATATGATGGCGCGTGTTTAAACCATTTTGACCTGGGAACGATTCTTCTAAATTCAAGACAGTTTTCTGAAAAACCCTATGTTTCTGTGTCAGTCGTTCTCAAACATTTTCATGTCAAGGACCCCCTAAAAATATATGCATTTGGCTGCCGACCCCCATCTGAAAATATGTTGTTCCAGGGACGCCCCCCAGAAGCAAAGATTTGAGTGAAAAACTTTCACTCTGATGAAATGATTTGATCAGAAATTATTTTTCAAAAATAGCAGACCTACAAGCTCGTAGCATAACATAATGCCAACACCAAAAGGGGTTCCCGCCCAAAATGGATTAAATGCTAGCTTAGTGAAACACTAGACCGCATATCGGTCCCATACCACCAGCGTTGGTTTATAGCGACAGATGTTATCAAAATGAACATTTATCCCACAGATAATGCACTGATAATACCACAAAACTGTGGTTCAACTTGCGGTTCATCTTCAAGAGCAACGATTACAGTCCAACATGGGATTCCAAAACCTTCCAATGCCAAGGACCCCCAAACAGCCATAGCCTCTGCTGCAGCCCTAGCCTGGTTAATAAACCAGACCGAATCAGCCGTTGGCAAAAAAAAGTTGCCTACCTGCGGATTACGGTCTGGCGAGGCTCAGTAGCACGCCTCTTTCCTACAACCGAGAACAGGTCGGACCAATCGGGACACGGTATGCAATATGGGCGGGCTTTGGTACAGTGACGTTCAATGCTTGAGACTTTTGACTGACAGTAGCTCTGACCAATTGCGTCAAAGAGAAAATGTTTGAACCCGCCCCCCCGGGAAATGAAATCCAAGTGGAGCCAGCCCAGACTGATATACCGCGACAGTGTTGTGTGATATTAGTCTGGCTTATTAGCCAGGCTACTGCAGCCCCGCATTGCGAAATTACTTACTATTACAGTTTGTGACAGACTGTATGATTTATCTTGTAGACTTATATATTGTAGACTTATGCTGTGTAGTGGTCAGGCCGGCGTTGGTCCTGTAGTCCGACTATAGGACATCACAAGCTTCAGTCAAACATTAGTTTAGACAGTTTTTGGTTTAGACTAGTCATTGGTTAGACCAGTCATTAGTCCTACAACTACAACCTATCTCAAACAGGTCGTTTCGAGGAAGCAATCTGATTGGTTGAAACAGCCTTCTAGCCGTGGATCAAACCAGCACCATTCACCACCTAATCAAAACAAAGAATTCAGCTGCTCTGTTTTCCCAGAGCGCTAGCAAACTCGGTGGCTAGGCTAGCTAGTTTCTTGGGACATTTGTGGTAATAGTGACTACATCTGTCATTAAAAAAATATATTTTTTCAGCGATTTTCTTAGTTTTAAGGGTAACTGTTGTATAATTGCAATATTACACCAGAGGGTGTGGTTTAACGTGATTATTGCCACTTCAGTGATGCTTGCGGAACTCGACTTCGTCTCGTTCCTGACCGCATCACTGTCGTGGCAATAATCACGTTAAACCACACCCTCTCGTGTAATATTGCTTAAGTACACCCCCTGGACACGGCGACAACAGTTTGTCACCGGAATTTAGCTCCAATCCAACCCACCCTTGATGCTGAGTGCCAAGCCTCCCTGCTTGGCTTTGGATAACTATATTTTTTTTATAGTCTTTGGTATAGTATGATCAAGCCATGGATATTGAGGCCTGGGACTCTCCTCCCAATCTCTCAGGGCAGAATCTCTAACCACGAGGCCACTGAGCTGGTACAGTAACATCAGTATCGGTGATACTCATATACAGACTCCAGTACTGCTGGTTTTCTATCCCACAGATAATGCATTGTTGCTGGTTTTCTATCCTACCAGGCAGTGGCGTGCACAGACATTTAGAGGGGCAGGTGCTCAAGTGACAAAAAGGGCACCTTGTGCAGCGCGTGGAACCGGCCGGTTGCCTTAATAGTGTGAGATTTATAGATTTTGGGGCCTAAATAATATATTAGAAGCTTTTTATCAAGAATTGATCAATGTCACCATGGACCACTGTACAAAAACATTTTTTTTTATTTTTTTTCCCAAAAGGGCACATTGCCAAAAGGGCAGGGGGTGCTCTCTAGCACCCCCTAGTGTCTATCTGTGCACGCCACTACTACCAGGACCTCTAGCCTTTTCTATCCTGCCAGCATTCAACTGCCGTTCCAGGTCTAACTAGTCGCTGACAGCTATAGAAAAGACAAGGACACCAGCAGCAGTTGAGAAGCAATAAAAGGGTGTTTTTTTTCCTGATTGGACAGAAAACCAGCAGCATAGTCATAGTGGGGTCGCTGTGGATGAGAGTTGGGGACTGTTAAAATAACATGATACGGTTTATTCAACTTTAAGGCTGAAAAAAATACCAAAGTTTTAGTGGCTATTTGTGTTTTGTTAGTTTAATAAATCCGCAATAAACGTTGTGTTCATTCGGTCTCGGGGTAATTTTCCTTGTTGCAACATAAAACCACAATCCCACAGTTATTCCGTGGTGAGTTTTAATTGGTCGAGGGCCTAGAGTTTGGGAAACACAGGCAGGTCTGTCGAACCAAGACTTGCATGCATTCCCCCGAATTAATATATGCGTGTCTTAATGTGCAGAGCTAGACACTAAATCACGATGAGCATGCGACCACGTGTGTGTGTGTGTGGGCCGTGTGGCATGCACGCTTACATACGTGTGTGTGTGTGTGTGGGCCGTGTGGCACGCAGTGCACGCTTACATACATACATGCACACCTCAGCGTGGCTGAAAGCAGGCGGGATTCCCCAGCCGCACCTTCACCATCACGGGAACAGTAGGTTTAGAACCAGTTCAGACTTGACTCACTACCAGGTCATTCATTCATTCATTCCTTCTCCTCTAATCTAAAACCTACTTTTCTAAAAGACTAGCTGCTTGTTCTTAAAAGCGCCAAGGGGACAGTTAGTTACATCACTTTCTGTGTTGGTAAATTAGCATCTTCTTTGTTAATAACCATAATAATGCTACTATTGTTATTATTTTGTCATCTCCACACTTCTACTTCACACGAGTTGCTGACGAGGGCCAGACAATAGGTATGCCTCTCAGACAGTTGGTGACATCATAGCTGTGGAATGTTTGGGAAGACAGAGAGCCACTCAAAGGGACCCCCCCCCCCCCCCACACACACACACACACACACACACACACACACACACACACACGCCCGTGCCCCCCGGGGCCAGACCAAACCGTCCTTTTAAGAATTATCAGCACGACGATCTACAAATCAATGCTAGAGCTAATAAGTAAGTATCGAGGAGAAGGAGATACCAGATGTGTGAATTGGTCTGTGTGTGTCTATTTAAAACCCTGCCAGAGGTTGTTTCGTTCAAGCCAGGACAGACAGATGAAAAGACACTCCTCCCTTTGTCCTCATGTCATGTCAGCATGAGAAGATATTCCAAACAGCAGTGACTGAAAACGGAAGCAACACAACACGGAAACGGAAAATGTCAAAGTCTCCTTGGTGACGCATTAACACATGATATCCACAGATGTTAGACAGATATTAACATAACAGGTACTGCTATAAGTTATAGCCTAGGAACTTGATAACCTTTACCCCATTTTGGACGGGAACCCATTTTGGTGTTAGCATTATGTTATGCTTTAGCTATTGAAAAATAGCAGATCTACAAGCTCATAGCTTGTAGATCTGCTATTGAGGTTGTATGAGCTTGTAGATCTGCTATTGAGCTTGTAGATCTGCTATTATTTTTTTTTAATCGTGAAAATGTGCCTTTGAATATATATTCTTTCAGAGTTCCTGGAACAACATATTTTCAGATGGGGGTCGGCGGCATATTACATATAATTTTTGGGGTCCTTGACATGAAATACTGAGAACCACTGATATAGAAATATCAGGTTTTTCAGAAAAACAATACATTTTAAAAATATATATCTTTTAAATTTCGATGTCAGGCCTACATTTTTAAGACTCACGCTCACTCAATCCAAGATTTCGTGTACAGAACATACACCCTTTCATAGTGAAGACCAATACCAAGTGCACCTTCTTCCCTTCTCTTCATCAGGTTAACAATACAACCAACCAAGACACAAACTCAGTTTACTACCTCTGCTTGTTCTCTCTCGTCCTCCCGTAGAAAACAGGAGCCTGACATTATGCTCCTCCAGGCCAAAGAGAGAGACCTCAGTTGGAAACTGGATCCAGGCCATGGAAGTAAACTCGACAATAAAGAAAGCTGACAATCAGGTTACTCATTATACCTGCGGCAACGCGCACAGTTGTTCCACTCTGTAGGCTCTGCCATTTCCCCTGCCAAGTCTACAACTCTACATGAGCTCCCTTACCTGACTGCAAAACAGCTCCACGACAAGATACAGTAGACTGGATCAGTGTTGTTTTAGTCATAGTCTATTCAATAGTTCTCAATTAGTTTCAGTCACATTTTAGTCAGCCGGAAATGTTTTAGTGTTAGTCTAGTTTTAGTCGACTAAATATCATAAGATTTTAGTCGACTAGATCAACTGTAAATTTAGGTCGACTAAAATGTAGTTTGGTGGGCGTTGATGCCATCGTAATGACTGTTTTTACACTTGCTGAAAATAGCTGATCTACAAGCTCACAACGCGAGCTAGATCTGCTATTTTCAGCATGCATCCAAGCGTAAAATGACTTATACTGGATCTCTTGTCCAAATGTCCACTAGTCCCTTCCCAGCATTTTAGTCTAGTTTTTATTTGTTGACGAAATTGTCAATATATTTAGTCATAGTTTTAGTCATCATGGCCAAGTTTTTATTTAGTTTATGTCGTTTTTGTCAGTGAAAAAAGGTAGTCGACGAACATTTTTCGTCATAGTATTAGTCGACGAAAACAACACTGGACTGGATAGGTTCATAAACAACAATACTTAAAAATGCTTCAGTCCTATTTTTCTGTGTGAGATTTACCTCTTCTCCTCCGCACTGTAAACCAGGGGTTCTCAACCCGTGGGTCGCGACCCCTCGGGGGGTCGCCAAATTATTTTAGGGGGTCCCCAAATTATTTAAAAAATATAATTTATTTTCACGATTTTTCAAAAATAGCAGACCTACAAGCTCATAGCGTGCCACTCGGTGGCGCGCTATGAGCTTGTAGATCTGCTATTTTTCAATAGCTAAATTATAACAATGCTTAAAACACCAAAAGGGGTTCCCGCCCAAAATGGTTATATTGGGGGTCGGGCGGGGGCGGGGCGGGGGTCCCGAGACATTGCCAAAGCATTTCCGGGGGTCCCCGGCCAAAAACGTTGAGAACCCCTGCTGTAAGCCTTCAGAGCATGAGGTGGCAAGTAGTTTTTACAGCTTTGCCTAATAATTCCCTAACAGTGAGGTGCCAATTACCCTGACAAACACCGCTAATTCACACCCGCTCCCTGCGCAGGCTGCAGGGGTTGTTTTCTTTGGCTTTGTCTGTTGTTTTTCTCTCTCTGGATTTAATACCAACTCAACAAGAACAGCCTAGGTTTTCTCTACAGGTCACAGCAAGTTCATTTTAAGCCTTTAAGTTTTTTTTAAACTAAGAACACGAAATGCAAAGAAATTGTGGAAAAGTGGTTTATATGCCAAGTGTGAGCCAAGCACAGAAATCCTGCAACTTGTCAACTAAACTTGCAACGCTGAACCAAAAATCACACCCGTGTGAACTGAGTGGTGCAACTCCCCTCCCCCCTCTCACTCTCTCTCTCCCTCTCTCTCTCATTAGCAGGCAACAGTGCAGCACTATCTCTCTCTCTCTGTTTCTGGCACAACAGCGCCACGTTTGCCCCTACTGGTACTCATGGTCACACACACATAGGTTAACACGGACATTGCTGTTCCTTGGAATGGTTGCACCACTCAAAAACTGCTTTGATGGCAGCTCTCTGCAGACCTGGACGAGATGGAGAAAGATATCCATACAGCCAATTATTGATCAGACCCTTAAACACAGCTATGCTGCATTTACACGTTTTAACAAAGGTAATAGAGCATGCACCTCCACTCTAGCCCAGGTGCTGGACAACAGGCAGTACAAGAGGAGAAAATAGAGTCCGCAACACTGGTATGAAAACTCAGCTCCACTGGTTTATCTGAATCAACGTTTCGATCCCTTAGGATCTTCTTCAGGAATGAAGAAGATCTTCTTCCTAAGGGATCGGATCTTCTTCAGGAATGAAGAAGATCTTCTTCCTAAGGGATCGGATCTTCTTCAGGAATGAAGAAGATCTTCTTCCTAAGGGATCGAAACGTTGATTCAAATAAACCAATGGAGCTGAGTCTTCACAGCAGTGTTGCAGACTCTATTTTCTCTGCATTTACACATTATCCCTTTTCTGATCAGGGGAAATGAGGGTGAGAAAATGGGTGCAAAATGTGGTTAAAATAAATTTTAAAAAAAGAACCCTTTAGAGGCACTACAAGCTCCGCCATGGTTTCATGTCCTACTGCTGCCCGAGGGCTGCACAGGGAGTCCAGCCTGACGGGAATACAGAGTGAGACACTCAGACAGGCACAAAGGAAGCTACTGTTGAACTGCTGTACTGTGTAGCAATGGACTGGACAGAATGAGGCCTAACCCAGAGCACTTTCAACTGTGGGCTTGGCGGCTCGAAAAGTCCCCCAGTGATTGAGAGGGAGGGAAGCCAGGACGAAGGAATCGGATGGTGTGTGTGTGACTGTGTGTGTGTGTGTGTGTGTGTGTGTGTGTGTGTGTGTGTCTGTCTTAAAACCATTTTCTCCCCAATTTAGCCGTTTCCCTTTTGCACTGCAAGCCGTATACAACCACATGCCTCCTCTGCACACATGGAGTCTCCAGGCAGCTTCCTTCCACCTGACAGCGACATGTTTTACCGAGACAGCGTTCTGGTTACTCGGTCCCTATGACTGACTCCCTAACAGACAGTTCTGGGGATGCACCGAAAGGGAAATTCTTGGCCGAAACCGAATACAGGAAACAGTTGGCCGAAAACCGAATACCGAATATGATTAATATTATATATCTTTTTTCCTACCGTTGCTGTCATGGCCGTACCTTAAAGCTACCTGATTTATGGCAAAAGAAATGGTTATGGCAAAACTTAAATAATAATCACTATTATGGGTCCATAAAACATTTATTCAGCTCTTTTGAATGCATTAATTGCATACACTATTCTGTGATATATTTTCTGCCTATTCGGGCCGAAACCGAATAGGCCGAAAATGATTTTTTAGCCATTTTCTGCCGAATATTTTCTGCCGAATATTTTCTGCAGCCAAATATTCGGTGCATCACTATTCAGTTCCCAATACAACAAACCTACTAATTGAACCCGGGTCTTACCGATGGTCGGCGAATGTTTTAAATCTATGCCAACCTAAATGTTTGTGACTTACTTAAAAGTAAGTAAAGATCTTCCCAAACAGGCCAGGACACTAGGCAGTACATTGTCTAAGACAGGGGTTCTCAACGTTTTTGGCCGGGGACCCCCGGAAATGCTTTGGCAATGTCTCGGGACCCCCGCCCCGCCCCCTCCCGACCCCCAATATAAATTGACTGCTACAATATGAATAACCTTAAACCATTTTGGGCGGGAACCCCTTTTGGTGTTTTAAGCATTGTTATAATTTAGCTATTGAAAAATAGCAGATCTACAAGCTCATAGCGCGCCACCGAGTGGCGCGCTATGAGCTTGTAGGTCTGCTATTTTTGAAAAATCGTGGATTTTTTTTTTTTTTTAAATATATATATATTTTTTGGAAAATAATTTGGGGACCCCCTAAAATAATTTGGCGACCCCCCGAGGGGTGGCGACCCATGGGTTGAGAACCCCTGGTCTAAGAGACTGACTGTGAGAATAGCAAAAAGCCTTTATGCAGTATATTTCCCAGGTATATAATTGTATGAAACACAGAAAGAGGCTGAGTTGGGCCTTTCTGTGTGGAGTTTGCATATTCTCTCCGTGTTCATGTGGGTTTCCCTCCCACCAAGAAACTTTATTAGGTTAGGTACAGTTGATCGTGCTGCCATTGCCCTTTGGCCAAACCACACTGGCCTTGGAGGCGAGCTGGAGGCTAGCTGGTGCCCGGGCTCTGGAGAATGGCTGTCCACTACACCCAATGGTAACTTAGGACTTAAGAGTAAAAAATCACACCCGTGTGAACTGAGTGGTGTAAGGTCTTATATAGACTGATCAGCTGTGGTCTGACGTAATGTCTGACGTAATGAAATCACACCCGTGTGAACTGGGTGACCATAGCAACCATGCTCATTTTTTGGTACGAACAGACAGACAGACACGTAAACTAACAAAGCCAGTTGTAGGAGTGGTTTACACCACTCAAAAAAAGTAGCCTTGCCAAGCCATGAGGCCCAATAGGGCAGGAGCTTATCTCCTGTTTCTGTAGCGTGAGGCAGCTTGATGTACAAGTACACCGCCTGGACATGACGCTAATATGTCGCAGTATGTCAAGCAGGGAGGCACTGGGTCCCATTTTCTTTGTTATGACCCGGCCGGGGATCGAACCCCGACCCCCCAGTCTCAGGGCGGACACTCTAACCACAAGGCCTCTGAGCTGAACTTAGGACATGGGATGGGTTAAATGCAGAGGACAAATTTTCTTGGCAAAGGATTTTCCAAAGCAGAATGAATCACTGTACTCAGTGAAAGTACTGAAAAAAGCTAAATCAAATACCCACAGATATTAAAATTGGTCGCTGCACTTTCGTTGGAGAGACCCGTCTCCAACGGGAGGAGGAAGTCAAGCGGAATCTCGGAAGGCAAGAAAGTGCTGCTGGACAAGAGGGAGTCGCGCCTCCGATTGGCCTACCGAACGAACGTCCCCTTCCGTTCGGCTTCGGCTATGCTTCGCAAGGAATCTCGGGAAAGCTTGCCAATGCTTCCGTTGAGATACAGACGCCCCAGAGCCGGAAGAGCCGTCTACCTTTATATGGCTATATGTCAAACACTACAAGTACACAGATATTTAACCCATTTAACCAAAAGGGGTTCCCGACCAGAATGGGTTAAAATATTAACCCATATCAAACTACCGATGCATGGGTCATTTCTTTTGCAGGCTTTATTTAAAAACGCTCACAAAACACCAGTGCACATAACAGACATGTACAAATATATATATATAGGGCTTAAAGTGGTTAAGAAAATGAAATGGTTTGCTGCATTTGAGGAGGCCAAGGCTCCTTGTTTTAATTTCTCCTTTGTTATTTCTTCCATCCAAGATCCAAGATCCCCCCCTGGCCTGATCAATGGTTATGCTCAGTAGCATTCTTATCAAGGTGACACCCCTCACCATTGACCAAGCTGTTCCATTGCCCTTGAGACACTGGGTCACTGTGTGTGTGTGCGTGTGTGTGTGTGTGTGCGTAAATTAACAATGGGCTGCAACAGAGTCACACAATCTCTCCTCGCCATTAAACTGAACATATTGATTGATGAAAGGGACTTAATTAATGAAGTGGGTCTTGTTGTGGCTCGGGAAGGGAACCCACCACAACTCCTGGTTTGGTCAAACAATAAACAGGAGCCTCACAGCTTCTCACAGCAAATTGAGAGAGCTATTATCTGTAGCCCAGAGGGGTGAGACTACTTTGAACTGAGCAAAATGGCATGCACACACATGTACACACCGCACGCGCGCGCACACACACACTCCTGTGAGACAAAAAGGAATCTTACACATGCACAAAAGCACACACAACAGCCTTGACATAGGAATACAGAAAAGGAGCAGACATAATTATAGACCCAGAGGTGACACACACACACACACACACACACACACACACACACACACACACACACACACACACACACAGACAGAGAGAGAGAGTAGTAGGCCACAGTTGGCTCAGTTCAAGCCCTTTGAATGTAGGTTAGGCGCACAGTAATCTTTTAGTCCAGGGTGAAGATGTCATTAGGCTGTAAGGCAACCTGCTCTAGCACTGACATATTCATATACAGGCACGTACAGTGTGTGTGTATAATAACAACAATGGACAGTATATTAGACTAGTATGGTGGCACTGGTGGCTGGCAACATGTGTACACACTTTTAAAACATTTGAACATGAATGAATGACCATTACTGTCCATGAGCCGAACAACAAGGAATGGACAGTGACTCCTTTACCTTCATGGCAATGGAGAATAGACACAATGTCAGTTAATTAAAAATGCTTCTAAAGATAAGACAATAGTTAGTCTATTTTCAGAAGCATTTTAATTGACTTTTGTCAATTAAATTCAGTCAAGCGGTGAAGGAAAAAAAGGGGCGTACTTTATATTGCTGCTAGACATTAAAACAAAGTGGCTTCGGGCTATCTTTTGGTAGTAGTATGTATAATATGTTATTCATAGAGAGATGTTTTGCATGTGTGCAGAGTAGACAGTGCTGTCCTAATGTATGCAGCACTAATCTAATAGTAAAAAGGGATCTCCTTAAAAGCTTCAGCCGATTAGGGGGAAGAAGAAAAAAAAACTGAAGCCCGATATACCGACTAGAAACACGCGACATAGATATCCGTACAAAATAACACAAAACAGGGGCTATTTTGGAAGTCAAACCACTCTCTCTCTCCGACGGTAAATCTGGGGGGGGCTGTTAATTAAATCAATGAATCCCATTCATTCGTAATAAGAAAATAACCACGAAGATAGATGAATGTCCCTTGTTTTAATTTACCCCCACACTCCTCTCCTCTTTTACCTTCTTTTCTGGAGCCCCGGAGTGGTGGTGGAGTGGAGTCTGTCCCCGCGCCGCCGAAAACAAGCCTTTTTCTATTATCTCCCAACAACAGAGTCGGTCTTCTGGGTGTATAAATCCACAATAGCTCGGTTAGGTAGGTATATTTGTTGTTCTGCCCTCTCTCTCTCTCTCTCTGAAGTCTCCTCCTGTCTTGTCTTAAGACAGGACCAGTCCACTGAGCTCAGCGGCGGCTCCGGGTGTCCATAAACCCGGGATGGGATCCAGTGCGAGCCGTGGCTTCTTCCTTTTGGGGCTACAATGTGGAAACTGTTGGACTGAGAGAGAGGTCGCTGATTCACACAATGAAACACATAGTGACACGTGGTACCTTATTGCCCCGTGGTAGAGTATGGAGTCTGAAAGGATTCAGTGGTGGGAAAAAGTACTGCAAATGTTTTAGTAAAAAAAAAAGGGGGAAAAAGGGGGGGGGGGAATCACACCCGTGTGAAGTGAGGGCCGCTCTTATCGTTATACATCATCTCATGAACAACTGAATTTATGTGTTTGGTTGGTTAAATTGACGTCATATATTTTGACCTAATTTCCCCTTTCATTGGGGTCCGGGGGGTCCTTGAGAGAGTTCCAGGGGGTCCCCAGTTAGGAACCAAATGGACCCTCATGGGTCTGTAACTCAGAGTGTACCCTAACGGGTCCATTTGGTAGGCCTACCAAAATAAATCACACCCGTGTGAAGTGAGGGGCGCTCTTATCATTATACATCATCTCATGAACAACTGAACGTATGTGTTTGGCTGGTTAAATTGACGTCATGTTTTGACCTAATTTCTCCTTTCGTTGTCAATGGCAAAAATATTGAGACGTGTTGGGGGAAAATGTAGTACTTTTTACACCACTTGCCTTTGTTTACTTGAGTAAAAGTAGCAATACTGCAATATAGAACTACTTTGTTACAAGTAAAAGTAAAAGGATTCAATTCAACTTGAGTAAAATCATTTTACTCAAGTTGAATTTTGAGACCTTTAAAATCTTATTTTCTCTGTAACTTATATAATAACAAATAAATAATAAAAAGGGTATAAATAAAAATAATAAATTAATAACAATTACAAAATATAATTATATTGAAATATTCGGCTATAGGGCCCATCGATGTCAGAAATATAACGTTATTTTAAGCTATTTTAGGTAATTAATAATAATAATAAAGCTTTATTTGTATAGCACCTTTTAAGAACCAGTCACAAAGTGCTTTAACAGAGAAACATATATAAAGACATAGCAAGGAGGCAGACTATAGAATAAAATACATTGTCATATAGTTATTATAGTATTATAGTAATTATAATTATAGTATGATATATGATATGATATGATATGATATGATATGATATGATATGATATGATATGATATGATATGATATGATATGATATGATATGATATGATATGCTAATAAATTCATCAAGGAAGTGCAGCCAGGCAGATTCATATAAAGGCTAAAAAGTACCCAATGCATAGAGGTGCGCTCCAAAGACAGTGAATAGAAAGTAGATACACAGCGCCATCTGCAGATGATTTGGTGAAATTACATTGAATCGTACAAGTTGTTTGTTTTTTTGCTACTAGGGACCGGGTTGATTAATGTTTAATAGCACCAGAAAGAAAGAAACACACTGGCTGGGAAAAGACAGTACAATCAGCAAAACGAAGAATAAATCTCATTTAATATTCTGCTGAAATTACATGAATTCTATATTCACTATAAGGTTAGCTCATGCCATGGTACCAGAAACAATGCCCCCAACCGTGGACATTAAATTCACCGTAATACTCTTCTCAAATGTAATATTATTATATTTATATTATGTCATTCTTTCACATGTTTTACTTACTTAATGTTAACCAAAAAAAGGTAAAGTAAAAAATGTTGTGGCCATTACGGGGATCGAACCCGCGACCTTGGCGTTATTAGCACCACGCTCTAACCAACTGAGCTAAACGGCCGACTGCTATCTGCTCCGGCCATTTTGATATATAAAGATCTCAAAGCTAAAGCGTAGAGCTGTAGATCCTCTACTGTTATTTTCTCTGGCCACTTTGATATATAGAGATCTCAAAGCTAAAGCGTAGAGCTGTAGATCCTCTACTTTAGTGGTTCCCAAAGTGGGGTCCGGGGACCCCTATGGGTCCTTAAGAGAGAGTTCCAGGGGGTCCCCAGTTCGGAACCAAATGGACCCTTATGGGTTTGTAACTCAGAGTGTACAAATGGAACCAAACGGACCCTAACGGTAACGGGTCCATTTGGTAGGCCTACAGCAGAGTTAAATTACCGGGCAACAGTGATTTTACAATAATTAAGGGCTCCCAGAGATGGAAATGATTAATTAAATGGCGGTCCATAGATGACTAATGCATGTCAAAGTGGGGGTGGTTGAAAAGAAAATGGTTGAGAATCACTGCTAGAACCGTAGGCCTAATAAAAATCTTCTCTTATGGGGGTCCCTGACTCCCTGGCATATCTCTTCATATGGGGGTCCGCGGCCTAATAAATGTCAATAAAAAGTTTGGGAACCACTGCTTTAGGCCAGGGGTTCTAAACGCTTTTGGCGGGGGACCCCTGGAAATGCTTTGGCAATGTCTCGGCAGCGGTGGCCGAACGGATTGCGGAGCGGTCTTGATACCGGAAGGTCGCCAGTTCGAATCAGCGGTCCGACACGTTAAAATTACCACCGCTGAAGTGCCCTTGAACAAGGCATTGAACCACTACGATGAAATGTTCTATGAGCAGGGCCTGGCTGGAAACAAGTTCTAGAGCTTAGCCCAGATACCCTGGGTAAATATAGTAATCATTTAATTTTCGGGACCCCCTCCCGACCCCCAATATAAATTGACTGCTACAATAACCAATAATACAATAATAATAGAGACAATACACCATAAATAAATACTGAAACCAGATATAATCATTAGGGAAGGTGTATGCATGTACTATGTGTACTATATGTAAACTCTTCATTTCCATTTTCCAGTCAAAAACTTTTCTTTTCTTCTTTTTTTTTAAAATAATTTGGGGACCCCCCAAAATAATTGTGCGACCCCCCGAGGGGTCGCGACCAACGGGTTGAGAACCCCTGCTCTAGGCCTACTCCAGGTAATGTGGGCGGGGTCCGGCGGGGTCTGTAAACCCAACAGTATAATGGAACCATTTGCCTGTCAATTGCATGTCTAGCCTTGGATTATGCATACTTTCATGATGTCAAAATCGATAGAATACATCCAACTTGATCCAAGGCTATTGTTTGAAGGCCCATATATGGAGATATATGTGACAGTGAAGTGTGTCTGTCTGTCTGTCTGTCTGTCTGTCTGTCATGTATTTGACCCTTTTATTTTTGGTAACAGGTAGGGTCGCCCCTTTTCCATCTCACACCAGTGGCAGCGGTGGCCGAACGGATTGCGGAGCGGTCTTGATACCGGAAGGTCGCCAGTTCGAATCAGCGGTCCGACACGTTAAAATTACCACCGCTGAAGTGCCCTTGAGCAAGGCATTGAACCACTACCATGAAATGTTCTATGAGCAGGGCCTGGCTGGAAACAAGTTCTAGAGCTTAGCCCAGATACCCTGGGTAAATATAGTAACTTTGCCTTGCTTACCACTACTATAGGCTACCTTAGCTGTAAATAACATTGTCATTAGAAAGATAAATGGTCAAATGACATATATGGTCTAAACCAAAACTTAGATCATGTCCAGATGAAGCAGTGTTTTGGTACTGAACTGTATGTCAAATCCTTTCCAACCAGAAACCAGCGGTCATTGTGTGCTCAGCTGAGAACTGGTATCCTGCCTCTGGCTAGAATATGTAATGTAGCTATGTTGAAAATGAATTTCATTTTATGTTTTATTGTACACTGTATGATGATTCGAGGGTTCCATTATTTGAGCTAATAATGCAACAATAAATACCTGAGCTATTCTGGGAAGATGGTCAGAGGTTGGCCCAATGGTGTATTTTATTTTATGGTACATTTTATTTTATGTATATGTATAATAATAATGATAAAAATCACACCCGTGTGAAGTGAGGGGGACTCTTATTGATTAGGTGATGTAATGATGATGTAAAACAAAAACGGTGACAAAACAAACATTAAATGCTCTTTATTTTTAACGGGATTTAATGTTTACAGTGTTAGGGACAAAACAGACATTTCTGTCCATTGTCAATGGCGTTTTTAAAACAAACATTGAACTAAAAACAAACATTAAACCTGTACAGTATATAGAGGGGCTAGCGCCCCTCAATAACTAGAAAAGCACTCTGTCGAAGTGCCAACTTGCACCTTTGCACACAAGTAGGCCATACATGGCCTACATAGTATGGCATACAGTATGCTTACATACCCAGCCGATCACCAAACGTACCTTAGTAACGTCAAGAATGGTGGTCCCTTATTGGCCGGTGGACCACACCGACATACATCCATACATACATACATACATACATATACTGGCCGGTGGACAACACCGACATACAAACCCAGCCGATCTGCACGCTCTGCTTGCGCAAGTAATAATAATATCTCATATTTATATATAAATGTTTTCGTACTCAAAGGCGCTTTACATGGGGTGGAGGAGAAAAACAACTTTATTGAGGGGGGAAAAAAACATTAAAGGAGCATTCAGTGATTTGACTTAATTCAAATATCACTTATTTTTTCTTTTTTTCTGGATAATTCTCCCTACTATAGTGTGCTGACCATATAAGGAGTTCCTCCCTGTCCCCAGTGAGCCCCTGGGGTCAAAAAACCCTAGTTTCAGTTTGGGCTTTGGGTGGCAAAGCCTTCATCCAATCAGGATGATAGGGGCCTTCCTCCAATCATGATCGAGTGGGGGCGGGCCTTGGTGCACATGCTGTTGGCCTGTTGCACTTCCCAACTGTAGAGCGTGCATGTGCACATTTTGTTACCAGGGCGGACTGGGTGGTTTTCCAAATCACTGAATGCTCCTTTAAGGAAAATGCTACGACTAAGGAATAAAATCAATAAAAACAGTGATGAGAGTGATGAGAAAGGGGGGTGTGGAGTTATAGCTGGGGAAAACCGTATTGGAGGGGTGGGTTGTGAGAGCGGTTTTTAAGATTTGGAGGGTGGGGGCTCAGGGGTAGAGGGGCTGGATGGTAACCACAAGGTTGCCAATTCGAACCCGGGCTCCCCCAGAGTTAGTGTCGAAGTGTCCTTGAGCAAGACACTGAACCCCTAATTGCTCCTGATGTGCTGGTTGGTGCCTTGCATGGTTTCCACTGCCATCGGTGTATGAATGTGTGTGTGATGTAATGCACAATCTATGTAAAGCGCCTTGGATAAAGGCACTATATAAATGCACCATTTACCATTTTACAGTACTTTGTCCTGGGGACCTCAAGGAGGCTGGCGCCACCAGACCTGAGAGGGCGGGAGGGGACATGACGTTTGAGGAAGTCAAAGAGGTAGGGGGGGGGGGGGGGGCATATTGTTCAGTGCCTTGTAGGTGTGGAAATAAAGGATAAGATTAGAACAAAGAAAAGAGGTTATTAAAATTGACACCTTGATTGGTTTGTGAGCAAAACCTGCTCGGAGTTATGAAGGTCAATAGTTGCTGCACATGACCCACGTGTTACATGAATGCCCTACGCCTAGGGACGCTACACCAGGGGTTCCCAAACGTTTTTGGACCAGGTACCCCTTTTGGGGTAGACATTTTTCCAGGTACCCCCTCATCTGAGGCGGCCGCAGAAACCTTTCAAGTGTCCTGAGTCTTTTTGTTGTTTCTGCAGCATGCGTCCTGCTGTTACTGTTTGGGGTCACGACAGGTTGACTGATGTTGTAGTTTTAGTAATCATGTCAGCTATTGGCCCAAAGCAAACATGGGAGAAACACAATGAACAACACAAAAAATACGTTTATTGCGCAACTTGGCAGAAATGACCACGTAGATAAACATCATTTTAATGTTAAAAAAAAAATAATAAAAAAAAAAACCCTAGGGGTCCGCGGACCCCGCTTGGGGAACCGCTGCGCTACACTAGTGATGATTCCAGAAGGTGGAGGAGGTGAGCACTGAGCAGCAGCGAATGCACAGCTGCCAGTGTGATGGCTACAGTTGGGTGGTGGTGAAAGACAGAAAGAGTGTGACCTCTCTCTCTATTTCGAAGGTTCAGAGTCAGACACACACTTTGGTAGCGGCCCATCTGTGGCAGTGTGAGTGTTCTTAACCCATTTTGGGCGGGAACCCCTTTTGGTGTTAGCATTATGTTATGCTTTAGCTATTGAAAAATAGCAGACCTACAAGCTCATAGCGCGCCACCCGCGCTACGAGCTTGTAGGTCTGCTATTTTTGAAAAATCGAAGAACGACTGACATAGAAACATAGCTTTTTCAGAAAACTGTCAGGATGTAGAAGACATTTTTAGAATCTGATCTCAGGTCAAAATGGGGCTCGTGAAGACGGTGCTCCCCAAGCCCTAGTGGTTGGCGAAGGCCGTTCTCTGTCCATCGTATCTCTTCCCAATCCATGCTATCGGCCGACGTAGCCATTGCAGACTGAAGCTCGTCATCCACGTAAAGTGCAGCTGCCCAGGTCTGGTATCATTTCACCTTGTTTAATTCTGGAAAGAGTTCTTGAATGACGATGTCCAACAGCACATATGTCAGCTGATGAAAAAATATATAGGGTTATAAGGATGAAAAGCCACCTAAGAAGACATTGTTAAATTGTATTGCTGTATCTGTGGATCTACCAGTATATTTCAAAACAGTGTGTGTGTGTGTGTGTGTGTGTGTGTGTGTGTGTGTGTGTGTGTGTGTGTGTGTGTGTGTGTGTGTGTGTGTGTGTGTGTGTGTGTGTGTGCGCGTGCGTGCATCAGGGTACCTGTTTGTTAAGAACTGGCTGTTGGAGTCCATCGAAGAGCAAGCGCACTCCTTCACACTTGGCCTCTTCTCCGATACACTTTTCTAGGAGATCTGAGGAAAAACAAATTAAGTAATTAAGTATAGCATATTCTATAATTATTTTATCTTACACAATTACATTTATTAACAATATCACTTAACAAAAGCAGCTTTAATGTTCAATTGAAAGATTAAACTGGCAATGTAATTAATGGAAATCTATTCTGACTCCAAGTCCACCCTAAGTTTAGGTTAGTGATTTATAAGACGTTTCTGACGTCGAAATAAAAAAAAAACGTTTGCTCTGAAAGAATATATATTCAAAGATTTGTGCCGAAATTTTACGACTTTTCAAAAATAGCAGACATACAAGCTCGTAGCGCGCCACTCGGTGGCGCGCTATGAGCTTGTAGATCTGCTATTTTTCAATAGCTAAAGTGTAACATAATGCTTAGTTAAAACACCAAAAGGTGTTCCCGTCCAGAATGGGTTCAAAAATGTCTAGCACAGGCATTCATGACATCCTAGAAATATTAGAACTATAAAAAACAACAACTGAATGAATACCTGGAATATAACTTAGCATCTCCTCGAATGTCCTTGTCGCCCTCTTCTGTATGTCCGCAGTTGACCGTGGTGGACTGTGTTCTCTGAACACAGCATCTGGTTGAGCAAAGAATACATGAGAAGAGATCAAAGTAGCTTTGTGCATTTGGACTACAAGGATTCGGCAGCCACACTGCCTTCCTCAGGGCGAGCAAAGAATACAAAATATTCTTTATACATTTTGAACTTGATGAATGGGACATTCAGCTTAATGAGTACTTTTGGTACCTTAAGTACATTTTGACATCAATACTTCAGTACATTTACCCAAGTAGATTTTGATTAACAGACTTTTACTTGTAATGGAGTAAGTATTTATATATTGCAGTATTGCTACTTTACATTTTGACCTGAGATCAGATTCTAAAAATGTCTTCTAAATCCTGACAGTTTTCTGAAAAAGCCATGTTTCTATGTCAGTCGTTCATCGATTTTTCAAAAATAGCAGATCTACAAGCTCGTAGCGCGCCACTCGGTGGCGCGCTATGAGCTTGTAGATCTGCTATTTTTCAATAGCTAAAGCATAGCATAATGCTAACACCAAAACGGGTTCCCGCCCAAAATGGGCTAAGTACATTTTGACAGCAATACTTCAGTACATTTACCCAAGTAGATTTTGATTAACAGACTTTTACTTGTAATAAAGTACGTATTTCTATATTGCAGTAATGCTACTTTTACTTAAGTAAAACATTTGAGTACTTTTTTCCACCACTGCAGATATCTAATCAGATTTGTGTAAGTAAATCTTGTGGTTACTGCAACGGCACCTCGAAGGAATGCTGGGCAAGACCTAAGCTGTAGAGGCACCTCGAAGGCACGCTGGGCCAGACCTAAGCTGTAGAGGCATCTCGAAGGCACGCTGGGCCAGACCTAAGCTGTAGAGGCACCTCGAAGGCACGCTGGGCAAGACCTCAGCTGTAGAGGCACCTCGAAGGCACGCTGGGCAAGACCTCAGCTGTAGAGGCACCTCGAAGGCACGCTGGGCCAGACCTAAGCTGTAGAGGCACCTCGAAGGCACGCTGGGGAAGACCTAAGCTGTAGAGGCTATCATTTGTTTTGGGGGCGGGAAGTTGCGGGATTTTGGCGGAAACTACCGCTCAAGGAAATGATTTACAAATCAGTTTACATTCTCTGTGAATGAAACGAGTGTTGTGATTGGTCGGAATAATATCGTATCCGGGGGAAATACATTTTGTCGGATGTTCCGGACCGACACTTCCGCCGATATAGCGTTAGGTTTTGACCGGGCGAGGCTACCTCGAAGGAGGGTGATGAGCGACACCAGGCGGTCCTCCTGGGCCACTCTAACCCTAACCTCGAAGGAGGGTGATGAGCGACACCAGGCGGTCCTCCTGGGCCACTCTAACCCTAACCTCGAAGGAGGGTGATGAGCGACACCAGGCGGTCCTCCTGGGCCACTCTAACCCTAACCCTAACCTCGAAGGAGGGTGATGAGCGACACCAGGCGGTCCTCCTGGGCCACTCTAACCCTAACCCTAACCTCGAAGGAGGGTGATGAGCGACACCAGGCGGTCCTCCTGGGCCACTCTAACCCTAACCCTAACCTCGAAGGAGGGTGATGAGCGACACCAGGCGGTCCTCCTGGGCCACTCTAACCCTAACCCTAACCTCGAAGGAGGGTGATGAGCGACACCAGGCGGTCCTCCTGGGCCACCCTAACCCTAACCTCGAAGGAGGGTGATGAGCGACACCAGGCGGTCCTCCTGGGCCACTCTAACCCTAACCCTAACCTCGAAGGAGGGTGATGAGCGACACCAGGCGGTCCTCCTGGGCCACTCTAACCCTAACCCTAACCCTAACCTCGAAGGAGGGTGATGAGCGACACCAGGCGGTCCTCCTGGGCCACTCTAACCCTAACCCTAACCTCGAAGGAGGGTGATGAGCGACACCAGGCGGTCCTCCTGGGCCACTCTAACCCTAACCCTAACCTCGAAGGAGGGTGATGAGCGACACCAGGCGGTCCTCCTGGGCCACTCTAACCCTAACCCTAACCCTAACCTCGAAGGAGGGTGATGAGCGACACCAGGCGGTCCTCCTGGGCCACTCTAACCCTAACCCTAACCTCGAAGGAGGGTGATGAGCGCCACCAGGCGGTCCTCCTGGGCCACTCTAACCCTAACCCTAACCCTAACCTCGAAGGAGGGTGATGAGCGACACCAGGCGGTCCTCCTGGGCCACTCTAACCCTAACCCTAACCCTAACCTCGAAGGAGGGTGATGAGCGCCACCAGGCGGTCCTCCTGGGCCACGCGGTCCAGTTTGGCCTGGAGGCAGTGGTCCGTGTACGCCTCCAACGTGTTCTTGAACAGGATCCTCCCGCCCATTAGCAGGTGGTGCAGCCAATCAGGGATGTGGAACACAACGCGGCCTGCGGGAGGAAGGCAGGGGGAATTGAACAACAGACAGACAGACAGATCAGAAAGATACAATTGACCTTTTGCAGACAGAGGCAAACACTTGGAAAAATGGTAAAATGGTAAATGGTAAATGGTGCATTTATATAGCGCCTTTATCCAAGGCGCTTTACATAGATTGTTCACCTATTCACACACACATTCATACACCGATTGCGGCGGAAGCCATGCAAGGCACCAACCAGCACATCCACAACCAACAATTTGGGGTTCAGTGTCTTGCCCAAGGACACTTCGACATGTAGACAGGAGGAGCCGGGATTCGAACCGCCGACCCATGGATCATTGGACGACCTGCTCTACCTCCTGAGCCACAGTCGCAATAATCACATGCAAGGAAAGAAAATAGCTCAAAACATGTTTACAATGATTTGTTATTAAACAAACACTTTGTAGATAGAAAGAGGATAATTCAAGCTTTTGTACAGCTGCAATGTTGGTGAGTTTGACGTAGTTTAAAATACAGATAGGACTGTTCTGTTTGGATGTATGGGCTGATGGGAAATTGCATCTAGTCACCACCCTGCCATTAACTTATATGGCAAGATGGCCGCGGCGTGCATATGGTCAGTGAGAGAGAAGCAGATGACCACGGTGTGCATATGGTCAGTGAGAGAGAAACAGTCTGTGAACATGGGTGGTAGTCAGACTGAACAAAGGACTACATTTGCTATACTTGACTGTGATCAAAGGACTACATTTGCTTGCTATATTTGACTGTGATCAAAGGACTATATTTGCCATATCTGGGGGATTATTATGAAACCAGTGGCGTTTCCAGGAATTACATTTTGGGCAGGCAAGATGTGTTGTCGTCGTCCGTCTACAACATACATACATACATACATACACACACACACACACACACACACACACACACACACACACACACACACACACACACACACACACACACACACACACACACACACACACACACACACACACACACACACACACACATACATACATACATACATACATACATACATACATACATACATACATACACATCGTTACAAAACATTTTATATTTGGAATCAATTTGATTTCTGGTGGTTATGTTTATTTTGTTCTTTAATATCTTTTTATTTTTTTGAGAAAGCTGATGGTCCAAAGTTGTAGTTGTACAATATAATATTTTACAGTTGGCATTCACCATGCTCATAATTATTTGCTCCTCTTGTCTATTGATATATGCAGATTCAAACAAAGACCCCACTTACCGATATGCATTAAGGAGTCATAAACGCCCTCAACCGTGATCATTTCCACGAAGCAGTTCTGATTGTGTCTCTTCTCAGCCATCTCTGACAAGTTGGCATTGTTTCTGAAGAGATCTTTGAACAGCTGATCAGAGGGAAAACAGAGAGATCATTGAACAGCTGATCAGAGGGAAAACAGAGAGATCATTGGACAGCTGATCAGAGGGAAAACAGAGAGATCTTTGAACAGCTGATCAGAGGGAAAACAGAGAGATCATTGAACAGCTGATCAGAGGGAAAACAGAGAGATCATTGGACAGCTGATCAGAGGGAAAACAACTCTGTAAAAACAGCTGATCAGAGGGAAAACAACTCCATCACAGCACTCCATCTTTAACATAATTATACAATGATCTCCAGCATGATTACTAACCCTTTTGTCGATTCCTGAGGTGGGGCTCAGGACGGTGAGTTCAGGACTGTTCGGTTTGGGTTTGGGAGATTTGCAGGAATTGCGGAAGGACTTAATAAAAGGCTCCAGATGCTGTCCTTTCTAGGAGGGGGGGGGGGGGGGGGGGGGGCAGACAGACAGACAGACAGACAGACAGACAGACAGACAGACAGACAGACAGACAGACAGACAGACAGACAGACAGACAGACAGACAGACAGACAGACAGAGTATCAGTCTATGTTACGATTTGAGTTCTATTTTCTATAAAAAATTGAGCTATGCTCAAGGTGGTTTGATGTGATTAACTCATTTTGGTGTTTTAAACATTATGTTATAATTTAGCTATTGAAAAATAGCAGATCTACAAGCTCGTAGCGCGCTACGAGCTTGTAGGTCTGCTATTTTTGAAAAATCGTGAAAATGTCTTTGAATATATATTATTACAGAGTGAACATTTTGACTGGAACATAATTATTTTCAGATGGGGTCGGTGGCAAACTCATATAGAAACATGAGGTTTTTCAGAAATTGTCATGATTTAGAAGACATTTTTTAAATTTCGACATCAGGTCTTAATGGGTTAAAGCTATTGTAATGAATACAACTTTTTTTAACCAATCTGTGTGGTAGAGTATAATACAATGTAACCAGCACATCAGCGGTTGGACACGCACGCACACACGCACGCACACATGCACGCACACACGCACGCACACATGCACGCACACATGCACGCACACATGCACACACACATGCACGCACACATGCACGCACACATGCACGCGAGCAGCACACACTCACACTCATTAAGAATGCTTTACTCACCTCTATTGTCAGTTTGCTGGGCACAGCCTTAAAGATTTTCCCTGTGAAAACAAGTTTATCGAGAGATAAAGATTTCAGCAATTCTTAATTTGGCACCGCTTTTTGTATGTCATTGTTTGGCGTGTTTTTTGTGCACCATTAACCACTTTCAACTTTCAACAAAAACAGACAAAAAAATCACACCCGTGTGAAGTAAGTGGTGCAACTCCGTGTGGGGGTCCCCGGGGGGGGGGAGTTCCAGACCCACAGGAACGCACCCAGGGTACCGGTCCGATTCCGGCGAGCCGCCTTGTGTCCGAAACGGTTGAGAAATGACAGAGTTACCGTGTGGGGGTCCCTCTACTGTACTGTACTGTCACTGTACTATACTGGCACACCCAAAATCACCATATATACAGTTAATATGTGCGTGTGTGTTTGTGTGTGTGTTAGGTTGCGCACAGGTGGTGAAAAACAACCATGCTGTTTTCGTGCTCAGACGCACCCAGCCAGCCACCCACCCACACACACATAGTCACTTAAGGAAGTGGTTGCACCACTTAAAAAAAACAAAAAAAACTGTCAAAAGTGCGAGCCGATCCACAAGCACAAAACGTACCACATTGCAGTGCGTTGTGAGCTTGTGGATCTAGCCATTTAAGCTCTTCATTGTGAGCTTGTGGATCTAGCTATTTAAGCTCTTCATTGTGAGCTTGTGGATCTAGCCATTTAAGCTCTTCATTGTGAGCTTGTGGATCTAGCTATTTAAGCTCTTCATTGTGAGCTTGTGGATCTAGCTATTTAAGCTCTTCATTGCAGTGCGTTGTGAGCTTGTGGATCTAAGCCATTTAAGCTCTTCATTGTGAGCTTGTGGATCTAGTGGATCTAGTGGATCTAGTGGATCTATAGCTATTTAAGCTCTTCATTGTACGACGAACATAAAAGGGCTTAAGTGATTAAGTCAAGGTCAGAAAACATTCACCTATTTTGGGGCAGGAACCCCTTTTGGTGTTTCAAGCATTCTGTTATACTTTAGCTATTGAAAAATAGCATACCCAGGTTGACATCAGGTAACCTCTTGGTCCGGAACTGAGATTCCATGTGTGGGGAAAGGAAGTCAGCCAGAAGCTGGCTGTTGCTCAGCTCTGGATGCTGCAGAAGGTTCTGCAAGAAGAACAGACACGCTTATTTATATTGTTTGTTGACTGATCTGGTGTATATATAGTAATACTACTAGTTACTTTGATGTTTTCAAAAGGCACAGGAAACTAAAACTGTATTCCCAGATATGGAACAAGTAATTGTATTATAAATAAATAAATTATGCGTACAATTTAAATACAGATGTCAGATCCAGAATAAAGGGCCAACTGAGTCAAGTTTTAGACTCCCACCTGCAAGTACTCCTGGAACTCCTCCCGTTTCGATGATAGGAACTCATGATTCTTCGGCCCAATGATTCTCTTGGACGGCAACTGTGCATCTGGGAAAGGCCCTATGATGAAGAGTGTAACCATTTGACACAGAAGACTGTGTATACAGTGCAGTACACTAAAATATAGTACATGCTATAGAAGTGCTGGGCTGCTGTGGTCATAATGGGAATAGAGCGTTGCAGTCCAGCCTCCTACCCTGGACCAGGAAATGAAACCCAATGCATTTTCCTCATAGACATTTCTTAAAGTATTTATTTAAAGACGGTTACGCCGCGGACAAAGCCAACTCGAGTCGTGACAACTCATGACAACACAAACAATATTTTGGACCAAACAAATAATTACAAAGAAGAAAAACAACAAAAAAAAGTGTTGTAACCTGCCGTTTTTTTCTTCTTTCTAATTATTTGTTTGGTCCAAAATATTTTTTGTGTTGTCATGAGTTGTCACGACTCGAGTTGGCTTTGTCCGCGGCGTAACCGTCTTTAAATAAATACTTTAAGAAATGTCTATGAGGAAAATGCATTGGGTTTCATTTCCTGGTCCAGGGTAGGAGGCGGGACTGCGACGCTCTATAGTGTCCGAGTTCTGGGGAAGAACTAGACTTCATTTATGGAATAGTTACATTTGTTGGAAGTGTATCATACCATAAAACATTATGGAAGTAATATGTTTGCAAAACTACCTACCATGGAACTCTGTGAGCTTGGATTCCAGGACATAGAACTCTGTGTATCTTCTGTACACACACCAGTTCTCAGCCTTATGGCCCACTGCACACACAAGCACAGAGCACACATATCAGAAAAGGTTATATGTATCATGTTATTTAAAACAAAAAGTGTGTTTAGAACATAATGCTAAATGGCAACACATTCTTATGCATTCTATCCCTTTTGCATGGCTTAGCTACACACATACAGACTGCTGCCATGGGTATTTTGGGTATTTGGGTATTTTGGGTATATATCAAACTAGAGAAACGGTTGGATGGCACTTACACCCGCCTTCGAATGAGAGCGCAAAATCTGTCTTGGAAGAGCCACCCATCGACTAATCTAATATACGGCAACCTTCCCCGTGTTTCTTCACT
The DNA here is from genome assembly GCF_951216825.1 of Electrona antarctica. Taxonomy (NCBI): domain Eukaryota; kingdom Metazoa; phylum Chordata; class Actinopteri; order Myctophiformes; family Myctophidae; genus Electrona; species Electrona antarctica. The sequence continues at coordinate 1,802,659 of NC_136803.1, read as the reverse complement.
AGTCCGATCCAGAAGAACACAGTTTGCCGGCCACAGCTACAGAGCTGACAATGAGGTTATATCTTCCCTTCTTCTCTGGAGTCCTGCCTCAAAGCAGACCAGAGGTAGAAAACTGTCGTTCCCTGATGTCATCCCTAGGGACACATGCATCAGTAGGCAGCAACTGGGGATGGCAATGAAGGACCGGGAAGTCTGGCGTGGCATTGTGAAATCCATGATCTCGACCGCGGTCGAAAAATTATGATGATTTTGGTCACAGCGCACATGGCCTGTTGCTGTCCATCAGCGGTGGTGCTGATTCATTCACTAATTGAAGCATAGAGTGATAGTGTGTTGTCCATCAGGGGAGGTGCTGATTCATTCACTAATTGAAGCACAGAGTGACAGTGTGCTGTCCATCAGCGGAGGTGCTGATTCATTCACTAATTGAAGCACAGAGTGACAGTGTGCTGTCCATCAGTGGAGGTGCTGATTCATTCACTAATTGAAGTATAGAGTGACAGTGTGCTGTCCATGGTCCATTCTATTTCAACTGGCCACCTTTTTTCTTTGTTGTGTCCCAATGAGGTTATATATCTTCCCTTCTTCTCTGGAGTCCTGCCTCAAAGCAGACCAGAGGTAGAAAACTGTCGTTCCCTGATGTCATCGCGCTAGGGACACATGCATCAGTAAGCAGGAACTGGGGACGGCAAGAACCAGAAAGTCTGGTGTGGCATTGTGAAATCCATGATCTCGACCGCGGTCGAAAAATGATGGACACTCAATAAGTGTCCGTTTGTGTTTATGATAGGATATCAGTTATTTTATAGTCCTGCATAGTCCTGCATTAACAAATAATTGTATCAGAGTCTAGCTCCATCCCTGGTAATGGCAATCGTTTATTATTCATTTTTTGTTGTTATTTGCTGAGTTTTAGGCCCCTGGGGGTTGTGTTGGTCTCCTATTGGTGTTGCTTAATCCTGTCCTCTGTGTGGTTTCTATTAGCCTAACTTTGCCCCGCCCCTTTTACTCATTGACCAATGATTGAAACATTGAACTGCTTGTTATTAATTTGATCAACATGATGTACTTTCAACTAAAGCAAAGGGTCAGTGTAAACCATCAGTAAACTCAAGCCCTAACCTGCTGCTTTGCGGTCATGGCGCTCCACAATGAGACAGAACACTAACCCTAACCTGCTGCTTTGAGGTCACTGCGCTCCACAATGAGACAGAACACGACCCCTAACCTGCTGCTTTGAGGTCACTGCGCTCCACAATGAGACAGAACACGACCCCTAACCTGCTGCTTTGAGGTCACTGCGCTCCACAATGAGACAGAACACGACCCCTAACCTGCTGCTTTGAGGTCACTGCGCTCCACAATGAGACAGAACACGACCCCTAACCTGCTGCTTTGCGGTCATGGCGCTCCACAATGAGACAGAACACTGGACTCTGCTCGCTCTTGGTGTCGTCGTCGTCGTCACAGATGCAGGGGATGGTGACGCTCCAGGCGGACAGGTCACGAGGAGCGGTACCGAGTCCATAGGCCTCGTCCACGGGGTCGGGGAAGTCATCCTCCAGGACCATCATGGCCTCTTCTGCCTTGGTGGGAGGGAGAGGTGGGTGTGCACGCGTGTGTGTGTGTGTGTGTGTGTGTGTGTGTGTGTGTGTGTGTGTGTGTGTGAGAGAGAGAGAGAGTGAGAAAGAGTCATAGTTACTAGGACTGTAACGGACTGTAACGGTACACACTCATACTTCATACCAAACCATTTTGCTACAGGGCATTCGGTACGGTACGTCGGTACCGGTGTGTATACCGAACGAAGAAGAAAACTAAAAAAGGTTTTTGTGTGCAGAACTTCAATTCCAAGTTCCCAAGAAGAGTGCACCAAGCTACGGCAACTGGCAACTCACCGAAAATGAAATTATAGGACGCAGAGAATAGAATAAACCAACGTTTCGGCAGACAACTGCCTTCTTCAGGGTATATGAAGGCAAATTGTTCTGCCATGGACCGGCACCACTACAAGGACTGGTGTGCGTAGCATCCTTTTGCACCGTTCTAGGCCAGTCTTACCATGTTGTCCTCCTCCTCCTCCAGGCCGGAGGACGGCAGCATGGTCCCTCTAGGCCAGTCTTACCATGTTGTCCTCCTCCTCCAGGCCGGAGGATGGGATGGTCCCTCTAGGCCAGTCTTACCATATTGTCCTCCTCCTCCTCCAGGCCGGAGGATGGGATGGTCCCTCTAGGCCAGTCTTACCATATTGTCCTCCTCCTCCTCCAGGCCGGAGGACGGCAGCATGGTCCCTCTAGGCCAGTCTTACCATATTGTCCTCCTCCTCCTCCAGGCCGGAGGACGGCAGCATGGTCCCTCTAGGCCAGTCTTACCATATTGTCCTCCTCCTCCTCCAGGCCGGAGGACGGCAGCATGGTCCCTCTAGGCCAGTCTTACCATATTGTCCTCCTCCTCCTCCAGGCCGGAGGACGGCAGCATGGTCCCTCTAGGCCAGTCTTACCATGTTGTCCTCCTCCTCCTCCAGCCAGGAGGACGGCAGCATGGTCCCTCTAGGCCAGTCTTACCATATTGTCCTCCTCCTCCAGGCCGGAGGATGGGATGGTCCCTCTAGGCCAGTCTTACCATATTGTCCTCCTCCTCCTCCAGGCCGGAGGATGGGATGGTCCCTCTAGGCCAGTCTTACCATATTGTCCTCCTCCTCCTCCAGCCAGGAGGACGGCAGCATGGTCCCTCTAGGCCAGTCTTACCATATTGTCCTCCTCCTCCTCCAGGCCGGAGGACGGCAGCATGGTCCCTTCCATGGTGCTGGTGCTCTTGAACACTCCTTTGATCTTGCTGCCGATGCGGCTGACCCTGGAGGACTCGCCCCTCCTCGACCTGCACGTCACACAAAGAAGAGCTCAGATAGACCAATACAAAAACGAATGGAGCAGAAAGAGAGAGAGAGACAGAGACACAGAGACAGACACAGAGACAGACACAGAGAGACAGAGACAGACACAGAGAGACAGAGACAGACACAGAGACAGACACAGAGAGACAGAGACACAGAGACAGACAGAGAGACAGAGACACAGAGACAGACACAGAGAGACAGAGACATAGAGAGACAGAGACACAGAGAGACAGAGACACAGAGAGACAGACACAGAGACACACAGAGACAGACACAGAGAGACAGAGACACAGACACACAGAGAGACAGAGAGACAGAGACAGAGACAGAGACAGAGACAGAGACAGAGACAGAGACAGAGACAGAGACAGAGACAGAGACAGAGACAGACGCAGACACAGACACAGACACAGACAGACCTCCCTAAGCTTGTGGTTCGATGAGTGGATATGGAAATGTATTGGTTGAAGGTTGAAGATTTTAAACTCAACATTTGTTATCAACTACAAATCAACGGTTACTGTTACTAATGTTACTGCAGGCGGAAACCAGCCAACAAGGACAAATGCACCGTGTCACATGTGACGTGACTGCCTGTGAGATTATAAGCAAACTAGGAAGAAAAAAAGAAAAAACGCCCTTCTGGTGTCTGGCCCCGTCGGCCCGTCCTACCTGAAACCCCCCACATGTATTGAACATTTTCGAAAGTATAACATTGAGCAAAAGTTGCTTATGGAAAATCTTTTCAATGTGTTCAGAAACACACTGTACACAGTACAAACGTCAGTGACGTCACACCCACACACACACCGTGGACCGTGGTACCCACCTGCTCACCCTGCAGTTCTTGGCAGGAGACACAGCCGCCGGTCTCAGAAGTTGGTGGAAGTACTACAGAAGGAGATGGAACAAGAACATCATCCATACTTACATATGATACTGTACCTGGCAACCTTCTCACAGGTCAGGAGCCTCTCCATTTCTAACCCTTGTTCTGCTGAGTGGAAATCTCTCCAGTTAATCTCCCGATGCAATTTTTGCCATGTACGCACAACCCTGCTTTACATGCGACACTTGTCTAACCACTAGCCCCACACACACACACACACACACACACACACACACACACACACACACACACACACACACACACACACACACACACACACACACACACACACACACACACACACACACACACACACACACACACACACACACACACACACACACACACACACACACACACACACACACACTACTGTATGCCCTGGGCAAATGAGTTGTCATTAACCCATTTTGACCTGGGAAGGATTCTACAAAATGTCTTCCAACTCCTGACAGTTTTCTGAAAAACCCATGATTCTATGTCAGTGGTTCTCAAAACATTCATTTCATGTCAGGGACCCCCAAGATTATATGTAATTGGCCGCCGACCCCCATCTGAAAATATGTTGTTCCAGGGACCCCCCTCCCAGAAGCAAAGATTTGAGTTAAAAACGTTCGCTCTGAAAGAATATATTCAAACATTTGGGCCACATTTTAACGATTTAAAACAAATAGCAGACCTACAAGCTCATAGCGTGGCACTCGGTGCCGCGCTATGAGCTTGTAGATCTGCTATTTTTCAATAGCTAAAGTATAACATAATGCTTAAAACACCAAAAGGGGTTCCCGTCCCAGAATGGGTTAAGCATAGATGCTGACCTCATCGCTGTCACAGAACATGGGGATGAACACAGTCTCCAGGAGGGTCAGGACATGCTCATGGGCCTCAAATAAACACGCCATGGTTTGTAGGTTCACCACCTCTTCATACGGGCCCTGAGCAACTGGGGAGACAAGAACACAACATCATGGTTTGTAGGTTCACCACCTCTTCATACGGGCCCTGAGCAACTGGGGACAAGAACACAACATCAGAACCTCTTCATACGGGCCCTGAGCAACTGGGGAGACAAGAACACAACATCAGAACCTCTTCATACGGGCCCTGAGCAACTGGGGACAAGGACACAACAACATGGTTTGTAGGTTCACCACCTCTTCATACGGGCCCTGAGCAACTGGGGGGACAAGAACACTAAATCAGAACCTCTTCATACGGGCCCTGAGCAACTGAGGAGACAAGAACACTAAATCAGAACCTCTTCATACGGGCCCTGAGCAACTGGGGAGACAAGAACACAACATCATGGTTTGTAGGTTCACCACCTCGTCATACGGGCCCTGAGCAACTGGGGGGACAAGAACACAAAATCAGAACCTCTTCATACGGGCCCTGAGCAACTGAGGAGACAAGAACACTAAATCAGAACCTCTTCATACGGGCCCTGAGCAACTGGGGAGACAAGAACACAACATCATGGTTTGTAGGTTCACCACCTCTTCATACGGGCCCTGAGCAACTGGGGGGACAAGAACACAACAACATGGTTTGTAGGTTCACCACCTCTTCATACGGGCCCTGAGCAACTGGGGGGACAAGAACACAACAACATGGTTTGTAGGTTCACCACCTCTTCATACGGGCCCTGAGCAACTGGGGGGACAAGAACACAACATCATGGTTTGTAGGTTCACCACCTCTTCATACGGGCCCTGAGCAACTGGGGGGACAAGAACACAACAACATGGTTTGTAGGTTCACCACCTCTTCATACGGGCCCTGAGCAACTGGGGGGACAAGAACACTAAATCAGAACCTCTTCATACGGGCCCTGAGCAACTGGGGACAAGGACACAACATCAGAATCGGAAAAACAGCTTGATTTCTAGAAATTTGAGTGATATAAACAGCTCTCATGTTGCAAACAACATTTTAAACCATTTTGGGCGGGAACCCCTTTTGTAGCATGGCTAATAAGCCAGACTCAAATCACACTGTCTTGTGGTATTTGAGTCTGGAGATGCTGTGTATGGATCTTGTTTCCCGGGGGGCGGGTTCAAACATTTTCTCTTTGACGCAATTGGTTAGAGCTACTGTCAGTCAAAGGTCTCAAGCATTGAACGTCACTGTACCAAAGCCCGCCCATATTGCATACCGTGTCCCGATTGGCCACACCATTTCTCTGGTGTAGGAAATGGGCGTACAATTGAGCCTCTCCAGACCGTAACCCGCCGGCAGGCAATTTGTTTTTTTGCCACCGGCTGATTCGGTCTGGCTTATTAGCCAGGATACCCCTTTTTGTGTTAGCATTATGTTATACTTTAGCTATTGAAAAATAGCAGATCTACAAGCTCATAGCGCGCCACCGAGTGGCGCGCTACGAGCTTGTAGGTCTGCTATTTTAGAAAAATCCAAGAACGACATAGAAACATCAGCTTTTTCAGAAAACTGTCAGGATGTAGAAGACATTTTTAGAATCTGATCTCAGGTCAGAATAGGTTAACACAATTTGTGCCCAAGACGTCCACAGACGTCCTAGGAACTATCCCATGCAGTGCCCAGGACGTCTGTGGACGTCTTGGGGAATTTATTTATTTATTTATTTATGTATTTATTTATTTATTTATTTATTTATTTATTTATTTATTTATTTTCTTTTCTTTTCTTTTCTTTTCTTTTCTTTTCTTTTCTTTTCTTTTCTTTTCTTTTCTTTTCTTTATTTATTTTTCTTTTCAAAACGATTGTTTTGTTATTTTGTGAAATGGGATGGGCGGGGCACCCCCCACGTCGCTATTTTTGAAAGAATGAAAGGGCACATAATGTGTTTTAACCCATTTAGGCCTGACGTCGAAATAAAAAAAAAAGTTCGCTCTGAAAGAATATATATTCAAAGATTTGTGCCGCATTTTTACGATTTTTCAAAAAATAGCAGACCTACAAGCTCGTAGCGCGCCACTCGGTGGCGCGCTATGAGCTTGTAGATCTGCTATTTTTCAATAGCTAAAGTATAACATAATGCTTAGTTAAAACACCAAAAGGGGTTCCCTGTCCAGAATGTGTTTTAAACACAACAGAATACAATACACCAACTCAATGGTCGCCAAGGACTTATTTAACTTCTTTTTCATGATGTCCTGGAGCGCCAAGGACGTGTTTTTCGTGTTTTATAACATTCGTGTTTTTTTTTTTAGACTTTAAAAAAAATATATATATATATATATAAAATAAAATAAAAGATATATGGTGGCGGTCTGGGACTTTTGGCGCCCCCTGGTGGCGGTGGATGAGTTAAGTCTCACTGCAGGGCGATCCTTTCTACGTACCGTTGCGGAGTTCCTCCACTACGACGCCAGGGTCAAAGCGGATCTTGTCCACGCTCTCTTCCAAACAATACGTCTCGTAGATCTTCTTCGCCTCCTCATGAAGCAGCCGTTTCTCAGAGTCCGTCATCTCAGGGCACAGGATCTTAAGGTTGAATTCCTCTAAGAATTACACAGGGGGTCAGGAAGGACAGTCAGACTAGTACCCACGCTCATGTTCCAAGACAGGGGGTCAGGACAGGGGGGGTCAGGACAGGGGGTCAGGGCAGGGGGTCAGGAAGGACAGTCAGACTAGTACACACGCTCATGTTCCAAGACAGGGGGTCAGGGCAGGGGGGGTCAGGACAGGGGGTCAGGGCAGGGGGTCAGGAAGGACAGTCAGACTAGTACCCACGCTCATGTTCCAAGACAGGGGGTCAGGACAGGGGGGGTCAGGACAGGGGGTCAGGGCAGGGGGTCAGGAAGGACAGTCAGACTAGTACCCACGCTCATGTTCCAAGACAGGGGGTCAGGACAGGGGGGGTCAGGACAGGGGGTCAGGGCAGGGGGTCAGGAAGGACAGTCAGACTAGTACCCACGCTCATGTTCCAAGAGCAGCAACACTTCAAATCATTGGGATCGTTTTAATTGCGAACGCAGTGATTGCGAACGCAGTGAGCACTAACTATGAGACCTAGCAGAACATGTCTGTCTGTGTGTGTGTGTGTGTGTCACGCTGTAAAACCACCCGCCCGCCACCAGAGGGCGCAGCTGTATCACTCACACACACACACACACACACACACACACACACACACACACACACACACACACACACACACACACACACACACACACACACACACACACACACACACACACACACACACACAATTAACAAAAAACTTAACTTAAAATAAAAAATAAAAAAATAAAAAAAAACACACATGCACGCACACATACACACTAAAAAAATAACTTAAAAAAAAACGTAACTTAAAAAAACGTAACTTAAAACCTTAAAAAAGTACGTAATTTATTCTAATTGTTGTTATTGCAATTTACGAGCTGCGTTCGCTTCCCGCGTTCGCGCGTCTTACTTGTTTGTATTTGGAGGACGTGAAAATATGGCACGACACGTTTCAAACTCTGTGCTGGAACATGATCGCCGCCTTCCCACGTAAATCACGCCAGAACATAATTTTGAGTAGACTGGCTTTGATTTTGCAGTACCAAGAAGAGAGAGCGAGCACTCGACAACACACAGAACTCTCCAAACAATGTGTTATGCCAGGTGTTCACGTGTCCATCACAGAATAGGCACACAGAATCTCACAGCCCGCTTTCCACGCCCACTTCCGGTAAATAGTGGTGTCATTTAACATTAGCATTTACACGTTTTTTTTCTCTGGAGAATCTAAGTACATTTTCTAATGTAAAAATGTGACAGACCAATATTATTATGAAGCAAACAAGATGGTAAATCAGCTCGAACAGATAGAACAAACCTTACCTTGAGAAAACAAAAGTTGTAGACTTCTTAAATTACCTCTGTTAACATGTAGCGTCTATGGAGTGACGTCACGCTATCACCACTAACCCCGAAAGGGGGCGTATTAAGGGGGCGGGGAAATTATGTGAGATAGGCTTATAGAACCAGGTTAAATCAGGTTTTAAAAAAAAACTTGAACCATACCCTAACTTCCCTGTACTGGACATGTCATACTTCCTCCACCAATAGAGGGTATGCGTGTGACATCATCGTACCTGGAAGTTATGCGGGAACGCCCACTGAGTGGCAAAAAACTACTTTCTGGCCTCGACAGCCCATTCATCCAAACAGAAAAGTCCTGTCTGATTGCATTAAACAATGGTAAACTCACCAACATTGCAGCTGTACGAAAAGCTTGAACTATCCTCTTTCTAGTTTTTGTTTCATGAAAATCCACCATGAGCTACTTTCTGTCAAGAAATGCCCTGCATTTGATTATTTGTATTACTTTTATTAAGTGTCAGAGTTTGGAAGTGCTTGTTTTCAATAACACAACATTTTGCTGCCTCCTGCATTATGTGACATTTAGAAACAGGTGGTACGCAGGACGGTTGAGTGATTTCCAACGAGTGCTTCCAAACTCCAACACTCCATATAATGCTCAATGTTTTGCCACTCAGTCTAGATGAGGGGGGCGTGTCCTGATGGGAAAATCATGCATGTGCGTACTCTCTATTTTGGCTCTCTCTACACCAAATCTCTGTGAACCTTTGCCCCCAGGAACTTCATGTGGTTAAACGCACTCAATTAGATGTGAACTTTCTGCTCCACTCTTCTGGTATGGAAAGTAACCCAATATAAATGATAGTAAATGGAGTATTTCTTGTACCAACAGTGAGGTAGAACTGGAGCACATGGACGGCCCCCTCCTGTTTCAGGAAGTTCATGAATCGGAACAGCAGATCTTGCTGCTCTCTGATCTCCTTCAAGTCCAACTTCAGCGCCTGCAGAGAGAGAGAGAGAGCGGGGTGAGAAGTTGAAAGAGAAAGACATCTGGGTCTGCTCATCCCAATCTTTCAGGTGTGCGACGGAGAGGGGAGGAAATGGTTTAGTTCAGGGATGGGCAACTTTGACGATGGCGAGGGCCAATATATTCCCACACTCACCTCAGAGGGGCCACATTGTATATTACTGTCGTAGCAAAAATAGGTGATCTACAAGCTCAAAACGCGTCGCAATGCGACGCGTTTTAAGCTTGTAGATCACCTATTTTTGCTATATTTGAATTGAAAACCTGAATAATTTGTTGCTATTTTTTAATTGGAATCCTGAAAAGTAACCTTTTTATTGAATTTCAAATGCATTTAGTTATAGTTATGTTAACTTTATGAACTGTTAACATACCGGTAACTACATTGGACACAAAAAGACAATAACATTTTAATACTAGTACTAGTACTAGTCATTTAATACTAGTCATGAAGTAATTAAAGCGGGTTTGGAATCCTAACAGCTGAAATCAATACTATATCAGTATTCTGATATTAACATGCGGGCCGCATTAAGTGAAGGTGGGGGCCGCATGTGGCCCGCGGGCCGCCAGTTGCCCACCCCTGGTTTAGTTCAACGCAGACACGCAGTGTGTGCAGCTGGAGAAGCTACTCACAGAGTGATTCTCGTAGCGAGCATCGGAGAACATTTGCAGGAAAGGCACCAAAGCTGAAGTTGGCTTTGTGGCTTCCTCTGCAGGCTGAAAAAAAAAAGAAGGAAAACATCGTTGTTTTAATCACTCCCATTTCAAATATATAATATATACAAACATATATGGAGATCTAAGGGTTTGAGGTTTGCGGTCAGATGTGGAGTTGCTGGCCAATATTGATGACATCAGGGATCTCCGTATATGGGCTTAACTGCGACGGCAGGTCGCATTTACCATGACATCAGGGATCTCCATCCCTGATGATGTCATCACTTTCCCATGTATGGGGATTTTGAGTGACTGACTGACTGACTGACTGACTGACGGACAAAAACGTACGATTTCATAGTAAATGCGACCTACGGTCGCAATAAATACATTGATTAATATACTGTTCAAGTTACTTGTTTTGTTTTCTTTATTCATTCATGGTGTTAACATGTTTTATTGTGCTATTTCGTCTTAAATAAAAAACATTTGATAACAACAACAAAAACATACAAACGTACTTGGGAGTTGTTGTTGTTGTTGAAGAATAGGAGAATCAAACGGTTTGCCGTGTCCTGAAATTGACACCAAACAAACAACTTTATGCTAAATCAGTATTAGTTGAAACAAATCCGCAGTACAAAATCACTAGTGAATGCATTCCGTTTCTTAAGGTGCAAATTTGGTATAGGGTTTAAAAAATTGGTCTGAGTCTGACAGAAGTCATATCAACCGAGAACCTCAGATGATATGAAACTACAGCACACCCAAAACTGCATCAGAAAAGATAAATCTTTAATAACGCATTTTGGGGCGGGAACCCCCTTTTGGTGTTAGCATTATGTTATGCTTTAGCTATTGAAAAATAGCAGATCTACAAGCTCGTAGAGCTTGTAGATCTGCTATTTTTGAAAAGAATCGAAGAACGACTGACATAGAAACATAGCTTTTTCAGAAAACCATCAGGATGTAGAAGATATTCTTAGAATCTGATCTCAGGTCAAAATGGGATAATTGTGTACTGTACACTCACAGGATCAGCCAAGTAATCCATCGAGGGAAGGAAGACGGAACCGGCCAAGACTTCTCTTAACAGCGAAGTGAGAGATCTATGGATAAAACATGGATAAAACATGAAATGGGAAAAGCTTAACCCATTTTGGGCGGGAACCCCTTTTGGTGATTTAACTATTAAAAAATAGCAGATCTACAAGTTCATAGCGCGGCACTCGGTGCCGCGCTATGAACTTGTAGGTCTGCTATTTTTGAAAAATCGTGAAAATGTGCCTCAAATCTTTGAATATATATTAATTTATTACAGACTTACAGAGTGAACATTTTAATTTTTAACTCAAATCTTTGCTTCAGAGGGGGGGGGGGGCGGAGGCATATTACATATAATTTTTGGGGTTCTTGACATGAAATATTGAGAACCACTGATACAGAAACATAAGGTTTTTTCAGAAAACTGTCAGGATTTTGAAGACATTTTTTAAATGTCGACGTCAGGCCTAAATGGGTGAAAGAATTTGAGACAGCAAAGGACATGTTGTGACATGTTGTGAACTTGTAATGTGCAGGGTTTGGTACGCTGGGGAGGGTGTCTCCGTTTTTTGATATTGCCCCATCTGATCATTAATTCGTAATTTACTAAAACAATTATATCAACCCATTCTGGGCGGGAACCCCTTTTGGTGTTTTAACTAAGCATTATGTTATACTTTAGCTATTGAAAAATAGCAGATCTACAAGCTCATAGCGCGCCACCGAGTGGCGCGCTACGAGCTTGTAGGTCTGCTATTTTTGAAAAATTGTGAAAATGCGGCACAAATCTTTGAATATATATTCTTTCAGAAGACTTTTTTTTTTATTTCGATGTCAGGTCTAAATGGGTTCGTTAAGCCAATATTAACGTCAATTTTGCTGTAGAATTAGTACAAATCACACCTATGTGAACTGAGTGGTGTAAGGTCTTATATAGACTGATCAGCTGTGGTCTGACGTAATGTCTGACGTAATGAAATCACACCCGTGTGAACTGGGTGACCATAGCAACCATGCTCATTTTTTAGAGAACAGACAGACAGACAGACAGACACGTGGTTTACACCACTCAAAAAGGAGCCTGGGTTCCAGCCTGAATCGCTGCGTTCGGTGATTTTTTGTTTGTTTGTCGAGTGACAAAACAGATTCACGGAAAGCAGCGATTCAGGCTGGAACCCAGGCTAAAGAAAATGCACCCGGTCCCCGGTATTATTATTCAGGCTGGAACCCAGGCTAAAGAAAATGCACCCGGTCCCCGGTATTATTATTCAGGCTGGAACCCAGGCTAAAGAAAATGCACCCGGTCCCCGGTATTATTATTCAGGCTGGAACCCAGGCTAAAGAAAATTCACCTGGCCCCCTGTATTATTATTCAGGCTGGAACCCAGGCTAAAGAAAATGCACCCGGTCCCCGGTATTATTATTCAGGCTGGAACCCAGGCTAAAGAAAATGCACCCGGTCCCCAGTATTATTATTCAGGCTGGAACCCAGGCTAAAGAAAATGCACCTGGCCCCCTGTATTATTATTCAGGGTGGAACCCAGGCTAAAGAAAATGCACCTGGCCCCCTGTATTAATATTCAGGCTGGAACCCAGGCTAAAGAAAATGCATCCGGTCCCCGGTATTATTATTCAGGCTGGAACCCAGGCTAAAGAAAATGCACCCGGCCCCCTGTATTATTATTCAGGCTGGAACCCAGGCTAAAGAAAATGCACCCGGTCCCCTGTATTAATATTCAGGCTGGAACCCAGGCTAAAGAAAATGCACCTGGCCCCCTGTATTATTATTCAGGCTGGAACCCAGGCTAAAGAAAATGCACCCGGCCCCTGTATTATTATTCAGGCTGGAACCCAGGCTAAAGAAAATGCACCGGCCCCTGTATTATTATTCAGGCTGGAACCCAGGCTAAAGAAAATGCACCCGGCCCCTGTATTATTATTATTTTTTTTTTTTAATCTAGACCAGTGGTTCCCAAACTTTTTCATATCAAGGACCCCCAAATTGACACTAATTAGCCCGTGGACCCCCATTTGAAAAGATATGCCAAGGACCCCCATTGGAGAAGATTTGTATCACTCTTTCCTCTTTTTCTCCTTCTGAAATGTACACTCTGAAGCGATATTGCCCTTTGCCCCAGTTAAGGGTTGACTTGATGCCATATGTAGTCCTGAAGAAAGCAAGGATGTTACAGAGACACTGGAGATGGAGTCACTTGGAGGGGGGAGGGAGGGAAGAGGGGTGGAAAAAAAATCCTGGGAACTGCACTTGTGTCCTATGTATGCATAGAAATGCTGTTATTGTACTGCTTTTTCCAAATAAAATAAGTATTGTAAAAAAAAAAAAAAAAAAAAAGAGAAGATTTTTATGTCTGGATTTTCAACCCGTTTAATTTCAAGGACCCCCAGTTTGACACGCATTAGTAGTCTACGGTCCCCCATTTAATAGCATTTCTATCTCTGGGACCCCCAATTTATATTGTAAAATCAATGCTAATTTAACTCTGAGAGTGTATAAATGGAACCAAATGGACCCGTTAGGGTCCATTTGGTTCCATTTGTACACTCTCTGAGTTACAGACCCATAAGGGTCCATTTGGTTCCATTTGTACACTCTCTGAGTTACAGACCCATAAGGGTCCATTTGGTTCCATTTGTACACTCTCTGAGTTACAGACCCATAAGGGTCCATTTGGTTCCAAACATGGGTCCCCCCTGGAACTCCCTCAAGTACCCCTGGGGGTCCCCGGACCCCACTTTGGGAACCACTGAGTTAATCAAATACCTGCAGTCTGAAGCCTTGGGTGGCAGAATGTAGTGGAACATCAACTCTGTCAGCTTCCTGAGGTAGAGAAGCTCATCTCTGCGGCTGCGGAGCGCCACGTGGAGATCAGGACCGTATTCCCCCAGAGCAGCTTGCTGAAGATGCTCCACACTTTTCACTGCGGAGAGAAAAGACAAGTCGTCAATATACTGTTGTTGCTCTCCGATTTCCTTCTCTGTACATTCAGGAGACAATAGAACAACAACAGCTTGGATGAGTCTGTGAATAGCATCATCGTCAGTATAAATAATCCTGTCAAAAGTTGCACTATAGATACTCCTCTAGCCTTAGAAGACATTGGCTTAAAAGCCTTTAGTTATAACTGTATTTTGTATGTTTCTCTATGGACCCTGAGTCTGCAATAAAGGCATTCATTCATTCATTCATCCATTCATTCATCCATTCATCCATTCATTCATTCATTCATTCATTCATTCATTCATTCATTCATCCATCCATCCATCCATCCATCCATCCATCCATCCATCCATCCATTCATTCATTCATCCATCCATCCATCCATCCATCCATTCATGCATTCATTCATTCATTCATTCATTCATTCATCCATCCATCCATCCATCCATCCATTCATTCATTCATTCATCCATCCATTCATTCATTCATTCATTCATTCATTCATTCATTAATTAATTCATTCATATACATTGTTACCTTTTTGCCTTGCTTTGCTGGTGATTTCAATGTGTTTTGTGACAACTTTAAGCAGCTTCTCTGTGATGAGAGAGGCCAAATCAACCTGAAAGAAAAATGGTGATCTCCAATGGTCAGTCAGCAACATAAGCCTGACCTACAGTCAGAGCCGGACTTACCGTTGGGCGGGTGGGCTGCAGCCCGGGGGCCCCCGACCAGGGGGGCCCCCAAAAAATAAATAAAAAAAAGTTTTTTTTTCTTTTTTTTCCTAAATTATAAAATTGTAAAGTATTGAAATCCAATTCAAGTGAAATGCGTGTATAGTTATTGTATTTAGTTGTATTATGGTTAAACCATTGAGAGCTTCTGCCTGCCTGCCTCTCTCTCTTTTTAGGGGCCTGGGTACCCCAAAATGAAAACAAAATAGCCCACATTCTTTTCGGCCTCGCGGCTCGGCCGAATCGCGAGGCGCTTCAAATTTGCTCCAGCCCGGGGGCCCTCAGCAAGGTAAGTCCGGCTCTGCCTACAGTGGATCTATTGAGTATTGAGTGTCTGTTTGTTACCTTTTGGGCGCGACGGACCAACACGGCTGCAACGAAACGCAAAGTCACTCTCAACTCATCAATGAATGCTTCGTCATCTGTCTTTTTCCTGCAAATAAACCTAAATGAGTAATTTCTGCCAAAAACAGGAAATGTATAATAATAATAATAATAATATTACAGGGCCAGTATACTTGCCTATACCAACGATACACAAAGTTCTCCAGAACCAACTCCAGAATCTGTACAACACAAAAAGCAGAAATAGCATTTAACCCATTATGTTATGGTTTAGCTATTGAAAAATAGCAGATCTACAAGCTCATAGCGCGCCACCGAGTGGCGCGCTACGAGCTAGTAGGTCTGCTATTTCTGAAAATTTGAAAAATATTTATTTCAGAAAACTGGAGGATTTAGAAGATTTTTTTTTAATTTCGAGGTCGGGCCTAAATGGGTTAAATCGAATTAGCATAATAAGAATACATTATATACTGTACAGAACATATCTCTGTTGCCGGGTAGAAACCAGCTACGCCCAAAATTAACCTTTCAGGAAATGAAAAACAAAAGAAATGGTTTTAGAACAACACAATAGTGCCTCATCAAAGTTGGTATATGGTGACTTCTTTAATCTTTATACATGGTCAGATACTTGAATGTGTCCTTATATTATCATCACTTTACCCAAATACAGCTCAAGTGGAGTTAGGATGCTTTTACTATTTGGAGATTTCTGACTTCATTCTTCGTCATTCTAATCAATGATGGAATAAAAGTTGGAGTTTAAGGTGGTTCGACCGAGTTTTGAGGATCCAATGGAGTTAGGAGGTTTAGTCAGAAGCGCTTTATAATACTTTTCATTGGTTCAATATTTGAAAACCCACACACAGAAGTGTGTCCAAAGGACGTCCAATAGCACTTATTTATTTTAAAAAACAAATGGATATAGCTGGTTTCTTCCCGACACGACGATATATAACACCGATATAAAAAATAATAATGCTATGATTACCTCTGAAAGAGGTAAATATAATAATATATAATAATGATTACCTCTGAAAGAGGTAAATATAATAATGATTACCTCTGAAAGAGGTAAATATAATAATATATAATAATGATTACCTCTGAAAGAGGTAAATATAATAATAATATAATAATGATTACCTCTGAAAGAGGTAAATATAATAATATATAATAATGATCACCTCTGAAAGAGGTAAATATAATAATATATAATAATGATTACCTCTGAAAGAGGTAAATATAATATATAATAATGATTACCTCTGAAAGAGGTACATATAATAATATATAATAATGATTACCTCTGAAAGAGGTAAATATAATAATATATAATAATGATTACCTCTGAAAGAGACGCATCCACCTTTGAGGGAACCTTCAGATCAAACCATGGCTGATACTTTTCCAGCAATAAAGATGGCCTGTCAAAACATAAACATTTAGCAAAGTTAATATAATATCCAGTCATTAGAATATAATAAAGTTAATATAATATCCAGTCATTAGAATATACTAAAATCACATGAATAGTGTCAGTAACACAACAGCAAGGAGTAGCCTACAACAGTAGATGTCCCAGGATAACTGCAGTATATATTCTGAACACTAGAGGGGAACGTAAGACCAAGGACTCAACTCTGACAGGAGCCTTTAACTGGTCAATACTGAAATGACTAGTGGTGGAAAAAGTACTCAATTGTTTCACTTAAGTAAAAGTACCAATACTGCAATTTAGAACTACTTAAAGGAGCATTCAGTGATTTGGGTGGTTCTAAAAGGAGCATTCAGTGATTTGGGTGATTTGGAAAACCACCCAGTCCGCCCCGGTAACAAAATGAGCACAGGCCAACAGCATGTGCCCCCACTCGATCATGATTGGAGGAAAGTCCCTCTCATCCTGATTGGATGAAGGCTTTGCCACCCGCCACCAAAACTGAAACTCACTGGGGACAGGGAGGAACTCCTTATATGGTCAGCACACTCTATGGTAGGAAGGATTATCCAAAAAAAAAATAAAAAAAAATAAGTGATATTTAAATGAAGTGAAATCACTGAATATACCTTTAAGTACGGAATTGAAAATGTACTTGAGTAAAAGTACAAAAGTATCGGCATCAAAATGTACTTAAAGTACTAAAAGTAAAAGTACTCATTGTGCAGAATGTGCCATTTCACAAGTTCAAAATGTGTACAAAAGCTCACAATCATACAGTAAATGGAGAAAAAAAAGCCACTCCCCACAGGGCTCCTTCCATGGAGCTCGCTGAGGAGGGAGTGCCTTGTTTGACTTTCTGGGGGCAAAGCTAGGAGGGGATAACAGAACAGTGTGTGTTACTGTGTTACAGAGCACAGAACACGGGCAGATGACTCACCTGTGCCTTTTGCATTTGGTGTTTCCACATACAGCACAGCTGTGACCCAGTGGAAATAGCGCCTCCTGCTGGTATGACTGTTAAGAAGAGAGAAGGCAAATGAAGTCACAAACAAGCCAGGTCAAAAAGGTAATCATTTAGAGAGAGAGACAGAGAGACAGAGACACACGCACACACACACACACACACACACACACACACACACACACACACACACACACACACACACACACACACACACACACACACACACACACACACACACACACACACGTTGTATTACTTTATTCGTGACTTTGATTTTTTGTTTTTCGTGACTTTGAGTTTTTGTTTTTTATTCTTGCCTTTGTAACAAGGCAATTACAAACTTGCCTGGCCTTGCCTATTCGTACTCATTAGTCATACTCGTTTGGACAAAAGATATAGCCGATCTCAAGAGAGTACAAACATGTCACTGCCTGCAGTGCCACCCTAGCCTAGCTAATTTATATTGTAGGCTATTATATGTGCATGTGACAATAAAACCTTCCAAGACTTCAAAACATCCAA
This sequence comes from Electrona antarctica, assembly GCF_951216825.1. Lineage (NCBI taxonomy): Eukaryota > Metazoa > Chordata > Actinopteri > Myctophiformes > Myctophidae > Electrona > Electrona antarctica. The sequence continues at coordinate 1,784,384 of NC_136803.1, read as the reverse complement.
CGCCACTTCACAGGATCCTAAAATAACATCCTTTCAATCACTCTATCATACCATTCATTGTGTAATCAGTGGGACAGTCCCACTGGGACTGGGAACCAATACGTTTCATAGCACCACCCCCTCAGCTCAGCATATAGGGTAGCTGGCCAGGCATAGGGAATAGGCGGTGTTTTACCCAGGTTGTTTCCTGTTCCAGTCAGGCTGTTGGGTGGTGTTTTGTTTGTGCTCGTAGCAATAGCATCGAGGTAAGCTCTTGGTTTTACTAATATAGGGTTACCTGTCTCTAGGTTGATTTATGTCAACAACCTCCAGTTTATTTATTCTTTTTCTTCGTCAGAAACTGTGGAGCTCTGATCTAGTGACAGCCCTGTCAGCGTGTGTGTGTACACAGTTCAGAGAAACCAAGATAGGCTTGCCTCATACCGCAACAGCACAAACGAGCCGTTACGTTAAATTGTCTCCCAGTTAATTATGCAAATGCTTGTCTCGTTGTTAGACGCAGCGGCGAACGAGCCGGCTAATGTGTGTGCGTGTACACACCAGAGTCTTGAGGTAGGCTTCCGTCCGTATTTTGACAGCATAAAAGTTTGTGTTTGATGAATGACGTGTGTCCTCATGATACGTTTGTTACACAGACGGTGTTTCTACCCAGTAATACACTGACAAGAGCCTGGCTAGCGTGGTGTCCGTTGTGCGTGTGTGTGTAAGCCGACACACCAGAGTTTAGAGGTAGGCTTACGTCCATACTGCGACAGCATAGCAGTCTTTGTTATGAGTAAAATGCAAGTCCTCATGACATGTTTATATTACACAGACGGTGTCCCGACCGAGCAAACACTGACTGTTTTACCAACAACCTGGATGCCCTGATCACCTTAACAGGGTATGTGCTCATTAGCAGTACAAAGTACATTTAATGCATGTTATGTATGATTGTTTGGCTACCTCAGCGTTGTACTCAGAATCTGAGTACAACCATGAAAGCGCTTTAACTATATGGTAAATCATGAGGCTAATTGAGGTTTGTGTTCCATTACAGATTGGACCTCATACTGTGAACCGCTGTTCTTTTTATCTTTTTTGTTTTGAATTCAAGTCTATGCTGCTATAGTTTTTATGTTTTTGTACTAGATCACACCCAAGTGGTGTTTTTAGAAGGGTCCTCACTTTTACTGCTCTAACCAAGGAGTTAACTAGTTAACCGCCAAAGACGGATATATTGGTTTAAGGATTATATTGCAGAGTTGCACTCAAGGACTACTGTCCCTTTTTACAGTGTGGTGTTCTTTTTGGCTTTTAGCCTTTTAGTGTTATTTTGCAGTGTTTAATGCCAACCATATTTGGCTCAGAGTGCTATTGCGTTTCTTTGCAGTGCTTAACGGTGTGTCTATGGACATAGGAAATGAGTGCATCCTAGTGCAATTGATTCAAATCCCAAAAGGGATTTGAATCAATTGCACTAGGATGCACTCATTAAGCACTGCAAAGAAACGCAATAGCACTCTGAGCCAAATATGGTTGGCATTAAACACTGCAAAATAACACTAAAAGGCTAAAAGCCAAAAAGAACACCACACTGTAAAAAGGGACAGTAGTCCTTGAGTGCAACTCTGCAATATAATCCTTAAACCAATATATCCGTCTTTGGCGGTTAACTAGTTTTAACTCCTTGGTTAGAGCAGTAAAAGTGAGGACCCTTCTAAAAACACCACTTGGGTGTGATCTAGTACAAAAACATAAAAACTATAGCAGCATAGACTTGAATTCAAAACAAAAAAGATAAAAAGAACAGCGGTTCACAGTATGAGGTCCAATCTGTAATGGAACACAAACCTCAATTAGCCTCATGATTTACCATATAGTTAAAGCGCTTTCATGGTTGTACTCAGATTCTGAGTACAACGCTGAGGTAGCCAAACAATCATACATAACATGCATTAAATGTACTTTGTACTGCTAATGAGCACATACCCTGTTAAGGTCATCAGGGCATCCAGGTTGTTGGTAAAACAGTCAGTGTTTGCTCGGTCGGGACACCGTCTGTGTAATATAAACATGTCATGAGGACTAATATAAACATATCATGAGGACTTGCATTTTACTCATAACAAAGACTGCTATGCTGTCGCAGTATGGCCGTAAGCCTACCTCTAAACTCTGGTGTGTCGGCTTACACACGCACAACGGACACCACGCTAGCCAGGCTCTTGTCAGTGTATTACTGGGTAGAAACACCGTCTGTGTAACAAACGTATCATGAGGACACACATCAAACACAAACTTTTATGCTGTCAAAATACGGACGGAAGCCTACCTCAAGACTCTGGTGTGTACACGCACACACATTAGCCGGCTCGTTCGCCGCTGCGTCTAACAACGAGACAAGCATTTGCATAATTAACTGGGAGACAATTTAACGTAACGGCTCGTTTGTGCTGTTGCGGTATGAGGCAAGCCTATCTTGGTTTCTCTGAACTGTGTACACACACACGCTGACAGGGCTGTCACTAGATCAGAGCTCCACAGTTTCTGACGAAGAAAAAGAATAAATAAACTGGAGGTTGTTGACATAAATCAACCTAGAGACAGGTAACCCTATATTAGTAAAACCAAGAGCTTACCTCGATGCTACGAGCACAAACAAAACACCACCCAACAGCCTGACTGGAACAGGAAACAACCTGGGTAAAACACCGCCTATTCCCTATGCCTGGCCAGCTACCCTATATGCTGAGCTGAGGGGGTGGTGCTATGAAACGTATTGGTTCCCAGTCCCAGTGGGACTGTCCCACTGATTACAATTGTAAAGGACATTTCTGATTGACCCATTTTGGGCGGGAACCCCTTTTGGTGTTAGCATTATGTTATGCTTTAGCTATTGAAAAATCAAAGAACGACTGACGGAAACATAGCTTTTTCAGAAAACTGTCAGGATGTAGAAGACATTTTTAGAATCTGATCGCAGGTCAAATTGTGTTAACTCATTCACTGAGGACATCCCTCTATCAGTGACCTTCGACCTACCTTGATCTTTGGCTTGATGGAAACAACAAAGTTGGGGAGCAGCGTCTCGGGTCCCAGAAGGCAGTAGAACGTCACCATGCCAGCCAGAAAGGACCAAAATCCCATAATGATGTGTATATATCTGTGAACACAAGAAATCACTGTCGTCAAAAAGAAACTACAGCAATGATCAAGCTACATGATGCCTTTACGGCATCATGTACGGCCCACAGTCGGGCGACTGTGGCTCAAGAGGTAGAGCAGGTCGTCCAATGATCCATGGGTCGGCGGTTCAAATCCCGGCTCCTCCTGGCTACATGTCAAAGTGTCCTTGGGCAAGACACTGAACCCCAAATTGCTCCCGATGTGCTGGTTGGTACCTTGCATGGCTTCCGCCGCAATCGGTGTATGAATGTGTGTGTGAATGGGTGAACGTAATGCACAATCTATGTAAAGCGCCTTGGATAAAGGTGCTATATAAATTTACCATTTACGGCTATTACAAGAATTAACCCATTCTGGATGGGAACACGTTTTGGTGTTTTAACTAAGCATTATGTTATACTTTAGCTATTGAAAAATAGCAGATCTACAAGCTCGTAGCGCGCCACCGAGTGGCGCGCTGCGAGCTTGTAGGTCTGCTATTTTTGAAAAATCGTGAAAATGTGGCACAAGTCTTTGAATATATATTCTTTCAGAAGACTTTATTTATTTCGACGTCAGGCCTATTTAAGCAATATAAGTAAGTAAGTAAGTATGTTGTGTGGCCCAGTAGCCTACCTGTTGAACAGGACCGTGGACAGCACCAGAACCAGCAAGAGGAAGCAGAGCAGCGGGTACTGGCGGCCCACTTCTCTGAGCCGGTCCAGCTTCAACCATCGTCTCGTTTTCTGCAGATAAACTTGGAAGGATCCCATTATCGTTGCTCTGTATGTGTATCAATCTATTGCTGTACAAACAGAATGCTGGAAACAGAAGTGAAAAAAGACCCCATAAAAATCCACGTCCATTAATAAAAGGTGTGTGTACAGACAGACATACTAGGAGCTGTGACAGAAATTAAGTAGCCACAATTGCCGTCTTATAGCTAGTTTTCCATGGTGGACAGGAGGACTGGACATTAATATACTAGCTCGTAGCTACGTTCAATGTCAGCAGTGCATGCAGTCAGTGCACATACCTGTAGGCTCCCCGCTGTGCCAACAGTCAGTGCACATACCTGTAGGCTCCCCACTGTGCCAACAGTCAGTGCACATACCTGTAGGCTACACGCTGTGCCAAGCAGTCAGTGCACATACCTGTAGGCTACACGCTGTGCCAAGCAGTCAGTGCACATACCTGTAGGCTACACGCTGTGCCAAGCAGTCAGTGCACATACCTGTAGGCTCCCCGCTGTGCCAAGCAGTCAGTGCACATACCTGTAGGCTCCACACTGTGCCAAGCAGCACGGGTTGAGAGGACACAGAGAGGACAGGTGGAAGTGAAGTACACACAATCTCTCTCCCCCTCTCTCTCTCCCCCTCTCCCCCTCTCTCTCTCTCTTCTCTCTCTCTCTCTCTCTCAGATCAATTGAATAGCACTAGTATACATTACAGTAGTGGACCACACACAACTATACTGCCCTACAAACAAAGCCAAAGTGCGGTAACTACGTAATTGTTTTGTTGACACATTGAATCATTTGTCTCAAAAGGTCAAATGAGCCTTTGACATTTTCTCATGGCATTAACCCATTTTGGGCGGGAACCCCTTTTGGTGTAAGCATTATGTTATGCTTTAGCTATTGAAAAATAGCAGATCTACAAGCTCAGTGTGGCGCGCTATGAGCTTGTAGGTCTGCTATTTTTGAAGAATTGTGAAAAGTGACATGAAAGTGTTTGAGAAGAAAACAGTCAGGATTTAGAAGACATTTGCAGAATTGTTCCCAGGTTAATGGGTTAAAAGCTAATTTGAATTGAATTGAATGCACACAAGTATCTCCGGCCTATCCTATAGTTAGGCCTACAACATCTGACCTGCTGGTCTGCCATCATGCTCACTCCAACCCCTACAACTCCACAATAATGTGGGATATGTTCACATCTACCCCTTCCCGAGTTCCCTTCACTGACCTTCTGGTGTTGCCGTCTCATACAATTCAATACACTGGTGGTGATGACCTACTCAAGACCATGATCAATACGCTGGTGATGATGACCTACACAAGACCATGATCAATACGCTGGTGATGATGACCTACACAAGACCATGATCAATACGCTGGTGATGATGACCTACACAAGACCATGATCAATACGCTGGTGATGATGACCTACACAAGACCATGATCAATACGCTGGTGATGATGACCTACACAAGACCATGATCAATACGCTGGTGATGACCTACACAAGACCATGATCAATACGCTGGTGGTGATGACCTACACAAGACCATGATCAATACGCTGGTGATGACCTACACAAGACCATGATCAATACGCTGGTGATGATGACCTACACAAGACCATGATCAATACGCTGGTGGTGATGACCTACACAAGACCATGATCAATACGCTGGTGGTGATGACCTACACAAGACCATGATCAAAGGCATGTCACCCTTACCTTCAGGAAAACTTGACACTTGAACACAACTCGCTCACTGTATAACAAAATGTAAAGTAAAAGTAAAAGTAAAAACTTCTATAGACTGAGACTTAGGGAAACATTTTTCTTATCATGCTCATAAAGTGCTCTGTGCTCAAAGTGCACAGAGCACTTTATAAAATAAAATAAAAGGAAAAATGTTTCCCTAAGTCTCAGTCTATAGAAGTCTTTACTTCATTTTAATATACAGTGAGCGAGTCGTGTTCGGTCAAGTTTTCCTCTATGTTTTTTAAACCAGGGGTTCTCAACCCGTGGGTCGCGACCCCTCGGGGGGTCGCCAAATTATTTTAGGGGGTCCCCAAATTATTTAAAAAAAAAGAAAAAAAAAAAGATTTTTTTTACATTTTATTTTCACGATTTTTCAAAAATAGCAGACCTACAAGCTCGTAGCGCGCCACTCGGTGGCGCGCTATGAGCTTGTAGATCTGCTATTTTTCAATAGCTAAATTATAACATAATGCTTAAAACACCAAAAGGGGTTCCCGCCCAAAATGGGTTAAGGTTATTGTAGCAGTCAATTTATATTGGGGGTCGGGAGGGGGCGGGGCGGGGGTCCCGAGACATTGCCAAAGCATTTCCAGGGGTCCCCGGCCAAAAACGTTGAGAACCCCTGTTTTAAACCACCGCTCCTGTAGTTAAGTTTGAAAAAAAGGACAAAGAAAGGAGCAACAGTTTTCTCAGTGCACCCTGACCTTCAGTACATGATCCCCCATTTTCTACCAGAGTCTAAAAACACTGAATCACTATCATAAGCACTGTAAAACAATGCTACACGACTACACCTGGTCGTGAAAGATTGTCACTATACCGATATTAACCCACTTTGACCTGAGATCAGATTCTAAAAATGTCTTCTACATCCTGACAGTTTTCTGAAAAAGCTAGGTTTCTATGTCAGTCGTTCTTCGATTTTTCAAAAATAGCAGACCTACAAGCTCGTAGCGCGCCACTCGGTGGCGCGCTACGAGCTTGTAGGTCTGCTATTTTTGAGTGGTGTAAACCACTCCTACAACTGGCTTTGTTAGTGCGCAAAAAATGAGCATGGTTGCTACGGTCACCCAGTTCACCCGGGTGTGATTTCATTACGTCAGAGCTGATTTCATTACGTCAGAGCTGATCAGGCTATATAATACCTTACACCACTCAGTTCACACGGGTGTGATTTTTTGAATAGCTAAAGCATAACATAATGCTAACACCAAAAGGGGTTCCCGCCACAAAATGGGTTTTAAAACATCCAATCCATTATTTGTAGAACTATCAAGTGTCCAGGAGGAGAACAGCCCATGTCAGTTTATCCATCACCCTCTACACCATGGGTTCCCAAAGTGGGGTCCGGGGACCCCTAGGGGTACTTGAGGGAGTTCCAGGGGGTACCTAGCTCAATTAGAGATATACCGGTATAGGAACCAAATGGACCCTTATGGGTCTGTAACTCAGAGAGACCCTAACGGGTCCATTTGGTTCCATTTGTACACTCAGAGTTAAATTAACAGTGGTTTTACAATATAAATCGGGGTACCAGAGATAGAAATGCCATTAAATCGGGCGTCCGTAGCATAATGCGTGTGAAACTGGGAGTCCATGAAATTAATATGTTTCGGAATCACTGCTAGAGCCGTAAAAAAACCCTCCCTTATCGGGGTCACTGCCATATGTTTTCAAATGGGGGGTCCGTGGCCTAATAAATGTTGATTTGGGGGTCCTTGACACGAACAGGTTTGGGAACAGCTGCTCTACTCATCACATCATCCTGTACTAATGGAAGCCCCAACCTGTAAGTCATGGTGTGGTCATTTGCAGTATCGTTAGAACAAGTCCGTTTTCGAGGTGCTACAGGGCTTGCAATGCTAAGATGCACAACTCCACAACAGTGGAGTTTATGTTCTACACATTCTCACTGACTACAACTTGCCAAATATAATAGTAGTAGGGACGACGACTACCATATCGACTCACTGAAAACAAGACAGTGTTACCATTAAAAACATTGAAACCAAGTTTAACTAATTTTAGGCGGGAACCCCTTTTGGTGTTAGCATTATGTTATGCTTTAGCTCAGGGCTGGGCAACTTTGACGATGGAGAGGGCCACTATATTTCCACACTCACTCCCTAGGGCCATATATTACTAAAAATATATTACTAAAAATAGCCGATCTACAAGCTCAAAACGCGTCGCAGCGCGACGCGTTTTGAGCTTGTAGATCGGCAATTTTTTGCTATATTCGAATTGAAATCCTGAAAATGAAATTTTTTATGTAATTTCAAATGCCTTTAATTATACTTGTGTTGAGCAATGAGCTACTAATTTAGACTGAAGTAATTAAAGCGGGTCATGTTTGCATGTCGTAGAATTTTAACAGCTGAAATCAATATTATATCAGTTTTCTGACATTAACCTGAGGGCCACATTAAGTGAAGGTGGGGGCCGCATGTGGCCCCCGGGCCGCCAGTTGCCCACCCCTGCTTTAGCTATTGAAAAATAGCAGATCTACAAGCTCATAGCACGCCACCGAGTGGCGCGCTACGAGCTTGTAGGTCTGCTATTTTTGAAAAATCGAAAGAACGACTGACATAGAAACATAGCTTTTTCAGAAAACTGTCAGGATGTAGAAGACATTTATAGAATCTGATCTCAGGTCAGAATGGGTTAAAACACAGACAAGGAAGGCACACCTGGCGACACAGGCACTCACTCAGCTGTTGCCTCGCTCAGGCACATCTCACAGGGGTCAAGCCAGGGGTCAAGCCGCCTCAGCGCCTTCCGAGTTGCCCACCAATAGGATGGGAATCAGCTACGATCCTTCTGTCGCCAACACGGTATGCGAAAGGGCATCCTCTGTGCCAGGATCGGACGCCAAAGGTACCTAAACCAAGCATCGAACAAGTAGGAAGGACATGATGTAAGACTGAAGCAGATCGGAGATCGGACATACTTTCATTTAACTCATTTAGACCCGACATCGACATTTAAAAAAAATATTTTTTTCCTGAAAAACCTCATGTTTCTAATTCTATATCAGTGTAGTTCTCAAGATTTCATGTCAAGGACCCCAAAAATTATATGTAATATAATCAGTTTATCCATCACAGTTCCAGGGACCTCTCCAGAAGCAAAGATTTGAGTTAAAAACTGAAACTCTGAAAGAATATATTGAAAGATTTGAGGCACATTTTCATGATTTTTCAAAAAATAGCAGATCTACAAGCTCATAGCGCGGCACTCGGTGCCGCGCTATGAGCTTGTAGATCTGCTATTTTTCAACAGCTAAAGCATAACATAATGCTTAAAACACCAAAAGGGGTTCCTGCACAGAATGGGTTAACTTGTTAATCTGGTCTGTAAAAATATTGTTAAGTACCTCTACCGTCATACTATACAATGTAGTATACATCCATAACTCATCAAACATTTGTAGCACTACCTTCTAGGATCCCATGGTGAATTCACATACAGATAAAGTGTGAGACCTTTTACCTTGTAGAGGAGACATGCAAAGAAAAGACTGCTTACATCCACCTCCAACAATCTTCCAACAGTCTGAGTTCATCTGATGGTGTCGTCAATCACAACTATGAAAGAGGTGTGACGTCAAAGTGTTCCAACCTGTCAGGTGACATTGTTTCTCTATGAATCGAGGCCAGAAAGAGGCCTGGTCCCCCTCCGTTCACCTCCCAGGCTGGCAGGGGCCGGGCAGTACATCGTTGTTGAGTGGTGCAACCACTCCCTTACGTAGCTGTGTGTGTTGAGTGGTGCAACCACTCCCTTACGGAGCTGTGTGTCTCCCTTACGGAGCTGTGTGTGTTGAGTGGTGCAACCTCACCCTTATGGAGCTGTGTGTGTTGAGTGGTGCAACCACTCCTTACGGAGCTATGTGTGTTGAGTGGTGCATCCACTCCCTTACGGAGCTATGTGTGTTGAGTGGTGCAACCACTCCTTACGGAGCTATGTGTGTTGAGTGGTGCATCCACTCCCTTACGGAGCTATGTGTGTTGAGTGGTGCAACCACTCCCTTACGTAGCTGTGTGTGTTGAGTGGTGCATCCACTCCCTTACGGAGCTATGTGTGTTGAGTGGTGCAACCACTCCCTTACGTAGCTATGTGTGTTGAGTGGTGCATCCACTCCCTTACGGAGCTATGTGTGTTGAGTGGTGCAACCACTCCCTTATGGAGCTGTGTGTGTTGAGTGGTGCAACCACTCCCTTACGTAGCTGTGTGTGTTGAGTGGTGCATCCACTCCCTTACGGAGCTATGTGTGTTGAGTGGTGCATCCACTCCCTTACGGAGCTATGTGTGTTGAGTGGTGCAACCACTCCCTTACGTAGCTATGTGTGTTGAGTGGTGCATCCACTCCCTTACGGAGCTATGTGTGTTGAGTGGTGCAACCACTCCCTTACGTAGCTGTGTGTGTTGAGTGGTGCAACCTCACCCTTATGGAGCTGTGTGTGTTGAGTGGTGCAACCACTCCCTTACGTAGCTATGTGTGTTGAGTGGTGCAACCACTCCCTTACGTAGCTGTGTGTGTTGAGTGGTGCAACCACTCCCTTACGTAGCTGTGTGTGTTGAGTGGTGCATCCACTCCCTTACGGAGCTATGTGTGTTGAGTGGTGCAACCACTCCCTTACGGAGCTATGTGTGTTGAGTGGTGCAACCACTCCCTTACGTAGCTGTGTGTGTTGAGTGGTGCATCCACTCCCTTACGGAGCTATGTGTGTTGAGTGGTGCAACCACTCCCTTACGTAGCTATGTGTGTTGAGTGGTGCATCCACTCCCTTACGGAGCTATGTGTGTTGAGTGGTGCAACAACTCCCTTATGGAGCTGTGTGTGTTGAGTGGTGCAACCACTCCCTTACGTAGCTATGTGTGTTGAGTGGTGCAACCACTCCCTTATGGAACTATGTGTGTTGAGTGGTGCAACCACTCCCTTATGGAACTATGTGTGTTGAGTGGTGCAACCACTCCCTTATGGAACTATGTGTGTTGAGTGGTGCATCCACTCCCTTACGGAGCTATGTGTGTTGAGTGGTGCAACCACTCCCTTACGTAGCTGTGTGTGTTGAGTGGTGCATCCACTCCCTTACGGAGCTATGTGTGTTGAGTGGTGCAACCACTCCCTTACGTAGCTATGTGTGTTGAGTGGTGCATCCACTCCCTTACGGAGCTATGTGTGTTGAGTGGTGCATCCACTCCCTTACGGAGCTATGTGTGTTGAGTGGTGCAACCACTCCCTTACGTAGCTATGTGTGTTGAGTGGTGCATCCACTCCCTTACGGAGCTATGTGTGTTGAGTGGTGCAACCACTCCCTTACGTAGCTGTGTGTGTTGAGTGGTGCAACCACTCCTTATGGAGCTGTGTGTGTTGAGTGGTGCAACCACTCCTTATGGAGCTGTGTGTGTTGAGTGGTGCATCCACTCCCTTACGGAGCTATGTGTGTTGAGTGGTGCAACCACTCCCTTACGTAGCTGTGTGTGTTGAGTGGTGCAACCACTCCCTTATGGAGCTGTGTGTGTTGAGTGGTGCAACCTCTCCCTTATGGAGCTGTGTGTGTTGAGTGGTGCAACCTCTCCCTTATGGAGCTGTGTGTGTTGAGTGGTGCAACCACTCCCTTATGGAGCTGTGTGTGTTGAGTGGTGCAACCTCTCCCTTATGGAGCTGTGTGTGTTGAGTGGTGCAACCACTCCCTTATGGAGCTGTGTGTGTTGAGTGGTGCAACCACTCCCTTACGGAGATATGTGTGTTGAGTGGTGCAACCTCTCCCTTATGGAGCTGTGTGTGTTGAGTGGTGCAACCACTCCCTTGTGGAGCTGTGTGTGTTGAGTGGTGCAACCACTCCCTTGCGGAGCTATGTGTGTTGAGTGGTGCAACCACTCCCTTACGGAGCTGTGTGTGTTGAGTGGTGCCCTTACGGAGCTGTGTGTGTTGAGTGGTGCAACCACTCCCTTACGGAGCTGTGTGTCTCCCTTACGGAGCTGTGTGTCTCCCTTACGGAGCTATGTGTGTTGAGTGGTGCAACCACTCCCTTACGGAGCTGTGTGTGTTGAGTGGTGCCCTTACGGAGCTGTGTGTGTTGAGTGGTGCAACCACTCCCTTACGGAGCTATGTGTGTGGGTGGGTGTCTGGGTATGAGCACGAAAACAGCATGGTTGTTTTTCACCACCTGCACTCAACCTAACGCAAACACACATGCACGTATTAACTTTATATATGATGCTTTTGGGTGTGCCAGTACAGTACAGTGACAGTACAGTAGAGGGTACAGTAGAGGGCCCGCCACACGGTAACTCTGTCATTTCTCAACCGTTTCGGACGCGGGGCAGCACGCCGGAACCGGCCCACCCCCCTGGGCGCGTTCCTGGAGGTCTGGAACTCCCCCCCCCCACCCCTGGGGACCCCCACATGGTAACTCTGTAATTTCTCTACCATTTCAGATGCGGGGCGGCTCGGTGGAACCGGGCCGGCACCCTGGGTGCGTTCCTGTGGGTCTGGAACTCCCCCTTCCCCCCCGGGAACCCCCACACGTAGTTCCATCACTCACTTCACACGGGTGTGATTTTTATATAATCTTTCACTGGTATATTCTTTCCACCAGGTATGTTTGACCATGTGCCCCGGACACAAATGTACCGGAAATGTATTTGTTTTTTACAGTTAATAAATACCTTTTCTGACAACTTGTTCCAAACTATCCGAGGGGCAGGTCTATAGAGCGTCGCAGTCCCGCCTCCTACCATGGACCAGGAAATGATTCTCCGTTCATTTTCCTCATAGACATTTCAGAAAGTATTTATTTAAAGACGGTTACGCCTCTTTTTGTTGTTTTTCTTCTTTGTAATTATTTGTTTGGTCCAAAATATTGTTTGTGTTGTCATGACTCGAGTTGGCTTTGTCCGCGGCGTAACCGTCTTTAAATAAATACTTTAAGAAATGTCTATGGGAAAAATGCATTGAGTTTCATTTCCTGGTCCAGGGTAGGGGGCGGGACTGCGACGCTCTATAGTAGGATCCTGCAGCATTCATTTTTGAGCGGTACTTGACGGTGGAGCTGCATTTTAGTCTTAGCCAAAATACACTAGGATTGATTTGTCTGACGGGACTTAATTGCTCCAAAGGTCAGAAGCAATCTCAAGAATCAGCTTCTTTCTGCTCCTAAATGTCATAAACATCTGTATGGACAGAATTATTCCCAGAAACGTGTGTGGAGTGAGTGCAAACTATTGTGACATCACAGGTAAATGGAATTTGTACAGATACATAATTAGAATAGCTTTGTGGAACAGTGGTAACACCTTCTTTCCACACCGCCATTTTTGGCATAGTTCCCCCAAACTGTACACTCACATCTCAGCAAGCAAATGTATATGTTTGTGTGTTTTGTGTTTTCTTGCATACATGTGTATTGTCATGTGAAGAAATGTAAAAATAAAGTTTACAAAAAAAAAAAAATAGAATTGCTTGCCAGGAAGTAGCTCATAACATGTCTAAGGTGGATTTTTATGAAACAAAAACGTTACAGATTGAAAGAGGATAATTCAGGCTTTCCGTACAGCTGCAATGTTGGTGAGTTTGACGTTGTTTAACACATTTTGGGCGGGAACCCCTTTTGGTGTTTTAAACATTATATTATAATTTAGCTATTGAAAAATAGCAGATCTACAAGCTCATAGCGCGCCACCGAGTGGCGCGCTACGAGCTTGTAGGTCTGCTATTTTTGAAAAATCGTGAAAATGTGATTTTTTTTTAAATTTCAACATCAGGCCTAAAAGGGTTAATACCATCAGATAGCACTTTTCTGTTTGGATGAATGGGCTGTCAATGGATATCTGTCAATAAAGCTTGAGAGCTTATTTCCACTGAGGTCCTTTCAAGTGCATGTGTGTAAACGGAATGCCACCCGTCGGCATTCATTGCTACGTCATTTGTGTTGACATACAGTACACTACAGTAAAGGCCGATCATGCTCACAAGTCACAGTCAGTCCCCCCGTGTGGCATGTGCTGCAACACCCTTCCATCTCTATGCAGTTCACTGTAACAACCAATAGGGCATTCACTTCTAGTCATTGTTACTAGTTGACTAGTTGCCTAGTCGACTAGTTGTTTAACTACCTATTATGTAAAAAAAAAAAAAAAAAAAAAAAAAAAACGTATTTCTTTTTTTTATAAATATTTGTACATTTAAAACCTGATCTTGAGGCCTACAAAATCGGGGAAAAAAAATAAATAAAAAAAATAACCAGCAAGGTTGACTAGTGGATGTGCTCCCGCTTCGAATGGGATTCGAAGCGGGTGGGATTTACTAGTCGACTAGTAAACTAGTCGACTAGTTGCTTAATGCCCTATGAACCAAAGATAACCAAAAGCCTAAAATGTGTGCAGTAAAAAAGGATTTGATGCTGGGAGCCTGAGATCACCCAATTCGAACTTGGTCAAGCATTGTTTTCCGACAGCTGTGACAACTAATGCAGTGGTTCGCAAACTTTTTCATGTCAAGGACCCCCAAATTGACACTAATTAGCCCCGCAGACCCCCATTTGAAAAGATATGCCCGGGACCCCTGCAATAAGAGAAGATTTGTATGTCTCTAGCAGTGATTTTCAACTTGTTTAATTTCAAGGATCCCCCAGTTTGACATGCATTAGGCTACGGACCCCCATTTAACAGCATTTATATCTCTGGGACCCCCGATTTATATTGTAAAATATATGCTAATTTAACTCTCTGAGTTACAGACCCATAAGGGTCCATTTGGTTCCAAACTATCATTGAGCTGGGTCCCCCCTGGAACTCCCTCAGGTACCCCTGGGGGTCCCCCCTGGAACTCCCTCAAGTACCCCTGGGGGTCCCCCCTGGAACTCCCTCAGGTACCCCTGGGGGTCCCCCTGGAACTCCCTCAAGTACCCCTGGGGGTGACCCCTGGAACTCCCTACAGGTACCCCTGGGGGTCCCCCCTGGAACTCCCTCAGGTACCCCTGGGGGTCCCCCCTGGAACTCCCTCAGGTACCCCTGGGGGTCCCCCCTGGAACTCCCTCAAGTACCCCTGGGGGTCCCCCCTGGAACTCCCTACAGGTACCCCTGGGGGTCCCCCCTGGAACTCCCTCGGGTACCCCTGGGGGTCCCCCCTGGAACTCCCTCGGGTACCCCTGGGAGTCCCCCCTGGAACTCCCTCAAGTACCCCTGGGGGTCCCCCCTGGAACTCCCTCAGGTACCCCTGGGGGTCCCCCCTGGAACTCCCTCAGGTACCCCTGGGGGTCCGCCCTGGAACTCCCTACAGGTACCCCTGGGGGTCCCCCCTGGAACTCCCTCAGGTACCCCTGGGGGTCCCCCCTGGAACTCCCTACAGGTACCCCTGGGGGTCCCCCCTGGAACTCCCTCAGGTACCCCTGGGGGTCCCCCCTGGAACTCCCTCAGGTACCCCGGGTCCCCCCTGGAACTCCCTACGGTACCCCTGGGGGTCCCCCTGGAACTCCCTCAAGTACCCCTGGGGGTCCCCGGACCCCACTTTGGGTACCACTGAACTAATCTATCGTGCACCACCTCCCTTTTTGGAGTGTGTCATTCAGTGTGTCAACATCAGGTTTATGGTTGTTGTATTGTTGTAATCTAAGTACTGGAGGTAGTGTGTGCAGGCTGGGTGGTGTGTGACAATTACAGTACATTTCAAGCACAAACTCAATACAAAGGCTGTTAACTGTGAGTGGACGACCCAATTAAGCATTACACTTGACACGTGACAATAAGATATGAGACAGAATAACGTGCCTACTGCAGCAAGGCTGACCTTGCTGCCGCCGAGATGTCTCTCGTAGCCTATCTATAAAGTATGCTACAGTACCGGCAGTACACAATACATATCAAGTACACTGTATCTCAAGTTCAAGTACATAGACTAAGATGTACTGTGCATATGGGCTAATATCATAACAGTGGGCAGTATGCAAAACTCACTGCTGATGCAGCCTATTGAGGAACTGCCGTTCACGTTGTTCCCATTTTGCTCAGCTGCCTTCCCACTGAAAGGTTTGTGTTTTCATCATTTACACACAATGGAAGACAGCGCTCCACGGAACATGGCATTTTTCCTTGTCATACTTCAAATTCATGGCACGCATTTTAATATTTTCTACATTTTTTGGCAGCTTCTGTTTGTTTATTATGCTGGATATTTATTATTTATTTAAGTATGATTCTGGTGTCTTTGTTCATATTGTCATTTAATCCATTCTGGGCGGGAACCCCTTTTGGTGTTTAAAGCATTATGTTATACTTTAGCTATTGAAAAATAGCAGATCTACAAGCTTGTAGCGCGGCACCGAGTGGCGCACTATGAGCTTGTAGGTCTGCTATTTTTGAATTTTTTTTGACGTTTTTAACTCATATCTTTGCTTCTGGGGGGTCCCTGGAACAACATATTTTCAGATGGGGGTCGGCGGCCAAATACATATATTTTTGGGGGTCCTTGACATGAAAATGTTTCAGAACGAATGACATAGAAACATAGGGTATTTCAGAAAACTGTAAGGATTTAGAAGACATTTGTAGAATCGTCCTCAGGTCTAAACGGGTTAATTAACCACCTTTTTGTTTCCACAGAGGCCTCTTCTTCACCGCCACAACCTCGGAATGTTAGGGTGGAGTCGTATAATATGGGGGCTGTGTTGAAGTGGGAAGCACCTCCCAACCCACCCAAAGGTCTGGTGTACACAGCACAGCTCAGGTACGTATAATATGGGTGCTGTGTTGAAGTGGGGAGCACCTCCCAACCCACCCAGAGGTCTGGTGTACACAGCACAGCTCAGGTACGGTGTTAAAACCCATTTAGGCCTGACGTCGAAATTAAAAAAAAAAAAAAACGTTCGCTCTGAAAGAATATATATTCAAAGATTTGTGCCGCATTTTTACGATTTGTCAAAAATAGCAGACCTACGAGCTCGTAGCGCGCCACTCGGTGGCGCGCTATGAGCTTGTAGATCTGCTATTTTTCAATAGCTAAAGTATGACATAATGCTTAGTTAAAACACCAAAAGGGGTTCCCGTGGGGGCGGTGGGGGGGGATTCAGATTTTACGGTAAATGTGATACGACATACATGACACGTTTATCAAAGCTGTAATTGTCCGTTTACAGTAACTGTGCAGTCCAGCTTGATGCCTGTAGGCCTAGTATTGTTTCTGTGTGATATTATTACTACCATGGCCTAAGTTGAGAAAGAGAAAGAAAAGCAGATAAAAGAATAACACAAAGAGAATGAATAAAGTAATGAATGAAAGCTGTGTTGTGCATGTGATGCGAAAGGGAACGATGTATAGTTTACAGTTAGAACAAGTTAAAAGGTCATCATATGAGGAACCCAGACACATACAATGGACAACTTAATCTATGTTCCCCATTTCATCTGGGAAGCGTCATCACCACACATGCATGTGCACAAACACACATACTGTACTGGCACACATGCATGTGCACACACACACACACACACATACTGTACTGGCACATGTGCACAAGTGACAGCTTGTGAGAAGCTTACACATAAATTATCATTGTGACAAATTACAAAATACTATTTTGTATCAGCCACATGGCATTTTAAAAACATTATCTAAATGTTGAAATAAATATAATAAATGCCTAACGAAATTGTTATTCTTTTGTTTGACAGTGATGGCTTTGAGAGTGACGTTCCTTTGTGCCCAGAGGACATTCAGGCTCAAAGTCGACTACAGTGTGATATTGGTCCCAACATTAGCAGCTGTTTCGGACATTACAAGTTGAGAGTGAGAACGGAGCTGGGAGGAAGGAAATCCAAATGGTCCAACATTGAATTTGTTCCCCTGAAGGAAAGTGAGTCTATGGACTTTATGTTGATGTGCGAGTGGTGGAAAAAATAACTCGGATGTTGTTTTGCAGTGCTCTGGCTACACTTTAACCCATTTCGGGCGGGGTTTTAATTTCTGCTCTACTTTAGCTATTGAAAAATAGCAGATCTACAAGCTCATAGCGCGGCACCGGGTGCCGCGCTATGAGCTTGTAGCTCTGCTATTTTTTAGGTTTTTAACTGAAATCTTTGCTTCTGGGGGAGGGTCCCTGGAACGACATATCTTCAGATGGGGGTCGGCGGCCAATTACATATCATTTTTGGGGTCCTTGACATGAAATATTGAGCACCACTGATATAGAAACATGAGGTATTTGAGAAAACTGTCAGGATTTAGAAGACATTTGTAAAATTGAGAAAACTGTCAGGATTTAGAAGACATTTGTAAAATTGAAACGAAAAAAAAAGTCTTCTGAAAGAATATATATTCAAAGATTTGTGCCGCATTTTTAAGATTTTTCAAAAATAGCAGACCTACAAGCTCGTAGCGCGCCACTCGGTGGCGCGCTATGAGCTTGTAGATCTGCTATTTTTCAATAGCTAAAGTATAACATAATGCTTAGTTAAAACACCAAAAGGGGTTCCCGACCAGAATGGGTTAAACAAAGTAAATCTGTAATCGTTATAACTCAGTCATCTATTTACAGTTATCTTATGAAACAGTTCTGAAAAGGTGATACATCAATAATATGGTTAATAACAATATTAGTTTTACTGATAATAATAATTCCCAGACAATGCATATACTGCAACTGTCCTTCCCTGTCTGTGTCATCATGTGACGTCTGCCCTGCAGCTGTCATCGGTCCTCCAAAAGTGGCTTTGCGTGCAGTGGGTGGAGCCATAGAGATGACCATCGAAGACCCCCCGCTGAGGGTCTCCTCGCCACTGACCCTGTGCTACAGTAAAGTCACCTACGCTGTGAAGTACTGGGAAGAAGGCCAGGAGAATGACGTATGATCTATTCTAGAAGCTCTATAACAGGGGAAGAAGGCCAGGAGAATGACGTATGATCTATTCTAGAAGCTCTATAACAGGGGAAGAAGGCCAGGAGAATGATGTATGATCTATTCTAGAAGCTCTATAACAGGGGAAGAAGGCCAGGAGAATGACGTATGATCTATTCTAGAAGCTCTATAACAGGGGAAGAAGGCCAGGAGAATGACGTATGATCTATTCTAGAAGCTCTATAACAGGGGAAGAAGGCCAGGAGAATGACGTATGATCTATTCTAGAAGCTCTATAACAGGGGAAGAAGGCCAGGAGAATGACGTATGATCTATTCTAGAAGCTCTATAACAGGGGAAGAAGGCCAGGAGAATGACGTATGATCTATTCTAGAAGCTCTATAACAGGGGAAGAAGGCCAGGAGAATGACGTATGATCTATTCTAGAAGCTCTATAACAGGGGAAGAAGGCCAGGAGAATGACGTATGATCTATTCTAGAAGCTCTATAACAGGGGAAGAAGGCCAGGAGAATGACGTATGATCTATTCTAGAAGCTCTATAACAGGGGAAGAAGGCCAGGAGAATGACGTATGATCTATTCTAGAAGCTCTATAACAGGGGAAGAAGGCCAGGAGAATGACGTAGGATCTATTCTAGAAGCTCTATAACAGGGGAAGAAGGCCAGGAGAATGACGTATGATCTATTCTAGAAGCTCTTATAACAGGGGAAGAAGGCCAGGAGAATGACGTATGATCTATTCTAGAAGCTCTTATAACAGGGGAAGAAGGCCAGGAGAATGACGTATGATCTATTCTAGAAGCTCTATAACAGGGGAAGAAGGCCAGGAGAATGACGTATGATCTTTTCTAGAAGCTCTATAACAGGGGAAGAAGGCCAGGAGAATGACGTATGATCTATTCTAGAAGCTCTAAAACAGGGGAAGAATGCCAGGAGAATGACGTATGATATATTCTAGAAGCTCTTATAACAGGGGAAGAAGGCCAGGAGAATGACGTATGATCTATTCTAGAAGCTCTTATAACAGGGGAAGAAGGCCAGGAGAATGACGTATGATCTATTCTAGAAGCTCTATAACAGGGGAAGAAGGCCAGGAGAATGACGTATGATCTATTCTAGAAGCTCTATAACAGGGGAAGAAGGCCAGGAGAATGACGTATGATATATTCTAGAAGCTCTATAACAGGGGAAGAAGGCCAGGAGAATGACGTATGATATATTCTAGAAGCTCTATAACAGGGGAAGAAGGCCAGGAGAATGAAGTATGATCTATTCTAGAAGGCCAGGAGAATGACGTATGATCTATTCTAGAAGCTCTATAACAGGGGAAGAAGGCCAGGAGAATGACGTATGATCTATTCTAGAAGCTCTATAACAGGGGAAGAAGGCCAGGAGAATGACGTATGATATATTCTAGAAGCTCTATAACAGGGGAAGAAGACCAGGAGAATGACGTATGATCTATTCCAGAAGCTCTTATAACAGGGGAAGAAGGCCAGGAGAATGACGTATGATCTATTCTAGAAGCTCTTATAACAGGGGAAGAAGGCCAGGAGAATGATGTATGATCTATTCTAGAAGCTCTTATAACAGGGGAAGAAGGCCAGGAGAATGACGTATGATCTATTCTAGAAGCTCTATAACAGGGGAAGAAGGCCAGGAGAATGACGTATGATCTATTCTAGAAGCTCTAAAACAGGGGAAGAAGGCCAGGAGAATGACGTATGATCTATTCTAGAAGCTCTATAACAGGGGAAGAAGGCCAGGAGAATGACGTATGATCTATTCTAGAAGCTCTATAACAGGGGAAGAAGGCCAGGAGAATGACGTATGATCTATTCTAGAAGCTCTATAACAGGGGAAGAAGGCCAGGAGAATGACGTATGATCTATTCTAGAAGCTCTATAACAGGGGAAGAAGGCCAGGAGAATGACGTATGATCTATTCTAGAAGCTCTATAACAGGGGAAGAAGGCCAGGAGAATGACGTATGATCTATTCTAGAAGCTCTATAACAGGGGAAGAAGGCCAGGAGAATGACGTATGATCTATTCTAGAAGCTCTTATAACAGGGGAAGAAGGCCAGGAGAATGACGTATGATCTATTCTAGAAGCTCTTATAACAGGGGAAGAAGGCCAGGAGAATGACGTATGATCTATTATAGAAGCTCTATAACAGGGGAAGAAGGCCAGGAGAATGACGTATGATCTACTCTAGAAGCTCTTATAACAGGGGAAGAAGGCCAGGAGAATGACGTATGATCTATTCTAGAAGCTCTATAACAGGGGAAGAAGGCCAGGAGAATGACGTATGATCTATTCTAGAAGCTCTATAACAGGGGAAGAAGGCCAGGAGAATGACGTATGATCTATTCTAGAAGCTCTTATAACAGGGGAAGAAGGCCAGGAGAATGACGTATGATCTATTCTAGAAGCTCTATAACAGGGGAAGAAGGCCAAGAGAATGACGTATGATCTTTTCTAGAAGCTCTATAACAGGGGAAGAAGGCCAGGAGAATGACGTATGATCTATTCTAGAAGCTCTATAACAGGGGAAGAAGGCCAGGAGAATGAAGTATGATCTATTCTAGAAGGCCAGGAGAATGACGTATGATCTATTCTAGAAGCTCTATAACAGGGGAAGAAGGCCAGGAGAATGACGTATGATCTATTCTAGAAGCTCTTATAACAGGGGAAGAATGCCAGGAGAATGACGTATGATATATTCTAGAAGCTCTATAACAGGGGAAGAAGGCCAGGAGAATGACGTATGATATATTCTAGAAGCTCTATAACAGGGGAAGAAGGCCAGGAGAATGAAGTATGATCTATTCTAGAAGGCCAGGAGAATGACGTATGATCTATTCTAGAAGCTCTATAACAGGGGAAGAAGGCCAGGAGAATGACGTATGATCTATTCTAGAAGCTCTTATAACAGGGGAAGAAGGCCAGGAGAATGACGTATGATCTATTCTAGAAGCTCTTATAACAGGGGAAGAAGGCCAGGAGAATGACGTAGGATCTATTCTAGAAGCTCTATAACAGGGGAAGAAGGCCAGGAGAATGACGTATGATCTATTCTAGAAGCTCTTATAACAGGGGAAGAAGGCCAGGAGAATGACGTATGATCTATTCTAGAAGCTCTATAACAGGGGAAGAAGGCCAGGAGAATGACGTATGATCTATTCTAGAAGCTCTATAACAGGGGAAGAAGGCCAGGAGAATGACGTAGGATCTATTCTAGAAGCTCTATAACAGGGGAAGAAGGCCAGGAGAATGACGTATGATCTATTCTAGAAGCTCTTATAACAGGGGAAGAAGGCCAGGAGAATGACGTATGATCTATTCTAGAAGCTCTATAACAGGGGAAGAAGGCCAGGAGAATGACGTATGATCTATTCTAGAAGCTCTTATAACAGGGGAAGAAGGCCAGGAGAATGACGTATGATCTATTCTAGAAGCTCTTATAACAGGGGAAGAAGGCCAGGAGAATGACGTATGATCTATTCTAGAAGCTCTTATAACAGGGGAAGAAGGCCAGGAGAATGACGTATGATCTATTCTAGAAGCTCTATAACAGGGGAAGAAGGCCAGGAGAATGACGTATGATCTATTATAGAAGCTCTATAACAGGGGAAGAAGGCCAGGAGAATGACGTATGATCTATTATAGAAGCTCTATAACAGGGGAAGAAGGCCAGGAGAATGACGTATGATCTATTATAGAAGCTCTATAACAGGGGAAGAAGGCCAGGAGAATGACGTATGATCTATTCTAGAAGCTCTATAACAGGGGAAGAAGGCCAGGAGAATGACGTATGATCTATTCTAGAAGCTCTATAACAGGGGAAGAAGGCCAGGAGAATGACGTATGATCTATTCTAGAAGCTCTTATAACAGGGGAAGAAGGCCAGGAGAATGACGTATGATCTATTCTAGAAGCTCTATAACAGGGGAAGAAGGCCAGGAGAATGATGTATGATCTATTCTAGAAGCTCTTATAACAGGGGAAGAAGGCCAGGAGAATGACGTATGATCTATTCTAGAAGCTCTATAACAGGGGAAGAAGGCCAGGAGAATGACGTATGATCTATTCTAGAAGCTCTATAACAGGGGAAGAAGGCCAGGAGAATGACGTATGATCTATTCTAGAAGCTCTATAACAGGGGAAGAAGGCCAGGAGAATGACGTATGATCTATTCTAGAAGCTCTATAACAGGGGAAGAAGGCCAGGAGAATGACGTATGATCTATTCTAGAAGCTCTATAACAGGGGAAGAAGGCCAGGAGAATGACGTATGATCTATTCTAGAAGCTCTATAACAGGGGAAGAAGGCCAGGAGAATGACGTATGATCTATTCTAGAAGCTCTACAACAGGGGAAGAAGGCCAGGAGAATGACGTATGATCTATTCTAGAAGCTCTATAACAGGGGAAGAAGGCCAGGAGAATGACGTAGGATCTATTCTAGAAGCTCTATAACAGGGGAAGAAGGCCAGGAGAATGACGTAGGATCTATTCTAGAAGCTCTATAACAGGGGAAGAAGGCCAGGAGAATGACGTATGATCTATTCTAGAAGCTCTATAACAGGGGAAGAAGGCCAGGAGAATGACGTATGATCTATTCTAGAAGCTCTATAACAGGGGAAGAAGGCCAGGAGAATGACGTATGATCTATTCTAGAAGCTCTTATAACACAGGGGATTTCAACTGTGGTGGAAAAAGTACTCAATTGTTTTACTTAAGTAAAAGTACCAATACTGCAATTTAGAACTACTTCGTTACAAGTAAAAGTACGGAATTGAAAATGTACTTGAGTAAAAGTACAAAAGTATCGGCATCAAAATGTACCTATTGAAAATAGCAGATCTACAAGCTTGTAGATCGGCTATTTTCAAATGGCCGAAATGTATATAGGGTTGAAATGGTTAATGTATGTTTTCTAATCAAAATTAAAATCTCCAAAGTAACTAAAGTTTTCAAATAATTGTAGTGGAGTAAAAGTACACATTTTGGCTCTGAGATGTAGTGGAGTAGAAGTAAAAGTTTTGGAAATTGGAAATACTCAAGTAAAGTACAAATACCTCAAAATTGTACTTAAGTACAGTACTTAAGTAAAAGTACTTAGTTACTTTCCACCACTGGATTTAAACTGATTGTGAATGAGGGACCACCACCTGACTTTCAGTCAACCCGGGGACCACTGTTGTGTTGGGTGGGGACATCATGGGCTAAGACTAGTGCTTTCAATCAACCCGGGGACAACTGTTGTGTTGGGTGGGGACAACATGGGCTAAGACTAGTGCTTTCAGTCAACCCAGGGACCACTGTTGTGTTGGGTGGGGACATCATGGGCTAAGACTATAGTGCTGTCAGTCAACCCAGGGACCACTGTTGTGTTGGGTGGGACATCATGGGCTAAGACTAGTGCCTTCAGTCAACCCAGGGACCACTGTTGTGTTGGGTGGGACATCATGGGCTAAGACTAGTGCCTTCAGTCAACCCAGGGACCACTGTTGTGTTGGGTGGGGACATCATGGGCTAAGACTAGTGCTATCAGTCAACCCAGGGACCACTGTTGTGTTGGGTGGGACATCATGGGCTAAGACTAGTGCCTTCAGTCAACCCAGGGACCACTGTTGTGTTGGGTGGGGACATCATGGGCTAAGACTAGTGCATTCAGTCAACCCAGGGACCACTGTTGTGTTGGGTGGGGACATCATGGGCTAAGACTAGTGCTTTCAGTCAACCCAGGGACCACTGTTGTGTTGGGTGGGGACATCATGGGCTAAGACAAGTGCTGTCAGTCAACCCAGGGACCACTGTTGTGTTGGGTGGGGACATCATGGGCTAAGACTAGTGCGTTCAGTCAACCCAGGGACCACTGTTGTGTTGGGTGGGGACATCATGGGCTAAGACTAGTGCTATCAGTCAACCCAGGGACCACTGTTGTGTTGGGTGGGGACATCATGGGCTAAGACTAGTGCTTTCAGTCAACCCAGGGACGTTGGGTGGGGACATCATGGGTTAAGACTAGTGCTGTCAGTCAACCCAGGGACCACTGTTGTGTTGGGTGGGGACATCATGGGTTAAGACTAGTGCGTTCAGTCAACCCAGGGACCACTGTTGTGTTGGGTGGGGACATCATGGGCTAAGACTAGTGCGTTCAGTCAACCCAGGGACCACTGTTGTGTTGGGTGGGGACATCATGGGCTAAGACAAGTGCTGTCAGTCAACCCAGGGACCACTGTTGTGTTGGGTGGGGACATCATGGGCTAGTGCTTTCAGTCAACCCAGGGACCACTGTTGTGTTGGGTGGGGACATCATGGGCTAAGACTAGTGCTGTCAGTCAACCCAGGGACCACTGTTGTGTTGGGTGGGGACATCATGGGCTAAGACTAGTGCGTTCAGTCAACCCAGGGACCACTGTTGTGTTGGGTGGGGACATCATGGGCTAAGACTAGTGCGTTCAGTCAACCCAGGGACCACTGTTGTGTTGGGTGGGGACATCATGGGCTAAGACTAGTGCTTTCAGTCAACCCAGGGACCACTGTTGTGTTGGGTGGGGACATCATGGGCTAAGACTAGTGCTTTAAGTCAACCCGGGGACCACTGTTGTGTTGGGTGGGGACATCATGGGCTAAGACTAGTGCTTTCAGTCAACCCAGGGACCACTGTTGTGTTGGGTGGGGACATCATGGGCTAAGACTAGTGCTTTCAGTCAACCCAGGGACCACTGTTGTGTTGGGTGGGGACATCATGGGCTAAGACTAGTGCGTTCAGTCAACCCAGGGACCACTGTTGTGTTGGGTGGGGACATCATGGGCTAAGACTAGTGCTTTCAGTCAACCCAGGGACCACTGTTGTGTTGGGTGGGGACATCATGGGCTAAGACTAGTGCTTTCAGTCAACCCAGGGACCACTGTTGTGTTGGGTGGGGACATCATGGGCTAAGACTAGTGCCTTCAGTCAACCCAGGGACCACTGTTGTGTTGGGTGGGGACATCATGGGCTAAGACTAGTGCCTTCAGTCAACCCAGGGACCACTGTGGTGTTGGGTGGGGACATCATGGGCTAAGACTAGTGTTCAGTCAACCCAGGGACCACTGTTGTGTTGGGTGGGGACATCATGGGCTAAGACTAGTGTTCAGTCAACCCAGGGACCACTGTTGTGTTGGGTGGGGACATCATGGGCTAAGACTAGTGCTTTCAGTCAACCCAGGGACCACTGTGGTGTTGGGTGGGGACATCATGGGCTAAGACTAGTGCTTTTAGTCAACCCAGGGACCACTGTTGTGTTGGGTGGGGACATCATGGGCTAAGACTAGAGCTTTCAGTCAACCCGGGGACCACTGTTGTGTTGGGTGGGGACATCATGGGCTAATTAGTGCTTTCAGTCAACCCAGGGACCACTGTTGTGTTGGGTGGGGACATCATGGGCTAATTAGTGCTTTCAGTAAACCCAGGGACCACTGTTGTGTTGGGTGGGGACATCATGGGCTAAGACTAGTGCTTTCAGTCAACCCAGGGACCACTGTGGTGTTGGGTGGGGACATCATGGGCTAAGACTAGTGCTGTCAGTCAACCCAGGGACCACTGTTGTGTTGGGTGGGGACATCATGGGTTAAGACTAGTGCTTTCAGTCAACCCAGGGACCACTGTTGTGTTGGGTGGGGACATCATGGGCTAAGACTAGTGCCTTCAGTCAACCCGGGGACCACTGTTGTGTTGGGTGGGGACATCATGGGCTATGACTAGTGCGTTCAGTCAACCCAGGGACCTGTTGTGTTGGGTGGGGACATCATGGGCTAAGACTAGTGCCTTCAGTCAACCCGGGGACCACTGTTGTGTTGGGTGGGGACATCATGGGCTAAGACTAGTGCCTTCAGTCAACCCGGGGACCACTGTTGTGTTGGGTGGGGACATCATGGGCTATGACTAGTGCGTTCAGTCAACCCAGGGACCACTGTTGTGTTGGGTGGGGACATCATGGGTTAAGACTAGTGCTTTCAGTCAACCCAGGGACCACTGTTGTGTTGGGTGGGGACATCATGGGATAAGACTAGTGCTGTCAGTCAACCCAGGGACCACTGTTGTGTTGGGTGGGGACATCATGGGCTAAGACTAGTTCTGTCAGTCAACCCAGGGACCACTGTTGTGTTGGGTGGGGACATCATGGGCTAAGACTAGTGCTTTCAGTCAACCCAGGGACCACTGTTGTGTTGGGTGGGGACATCATGGGTTAAGACTAGTGCTTTGAGTCAACCCGGGGACCACTGTTGTGTTGGGTGGGGACATCATGGGTTAAGACTAGTGCTTTGAGTCAACCCGGGGACCACTGTTGTGTTGGGTGGGGACATCATGGGTTAAGACTAGTGCTTTCAGTCAACCCAGGGACCACTGTTGTGTTGGGTGGGGACATCATGGGCTAAGACTAGTGCTTTCAGTCAACCCAGGGACCACTCTTGTCTTGGGTGGGGACATCATGGGCTAAGACTAGCGCTTTCAGTCAACCCAGGGACCACTCTTGTCTTGGGTGGGGACATCATGGGCTAAGACTAGTGCCTTCAGTCAACCCAGGGACCACTGTTGTGTTGGGTGGGGACATCATGGGCTAAGACTATAGTGCTTTCAGTCAACCCGGGGACCACTGTTGTGTTGGGTGGGGACATCATGGCCTAAGACTAGTGCGTTCAGTCAACCCAGGGACCACTGTTGTGTTGGGTGGGGACATCATGGGCTAAGACTAGTGCCTTCAGTCAACCCAGGGACCACTGTTGTGTTGGGTGGGGACATCATGGGCTAATTAGTGCTTTCAGTCAACCCAGGGACCACTGTTGTGTTGGGTGGGGACATCATGGGCTAAGACAAGTGCTTTCAGTCAACCCAGGGACCACTGTTGTGTTGGGTGGGGACATCATGGGCTAAGACTAGTGCTGTCAGTCAACCCAGGGACCACTGTTGTGTTGGGTGGGGACATCATGGGTTAAGACTAGTGCTGTCAGTCAACCCAGGGACCACTGTTGTGTTGGGTGGGGACATCATGGGCTAAGACTAGTGCGTTCAGTCAACCCAGGGACCACTGTTGTGTTGGGTGGGGACATCATGGGCTAAGACTAGTGCTGTCAGTCAACCCAGGGACCACTGTTGTGTTGGGTGGGGACATCATGGGCTAAGACTATAGTGCTTTCAGTCAACCCAGGGACCACTGTTGTGTTGGGTGGGGACATCATGGGCTAAGACTAGTGCGTTCAGTCAACCCAGGGACCACTGTTGTGTTGGGTGGGGACATCATGGGCTAAGACTAGTGCCTTCAGTCAACCCAGGGACCACTGTTGTGTTGGGTGGGGACATCATGGGCTAAGACTAGTGCTTTGTCAACCCAGGGACCACTGTTGTGTTGGGTGGGGACATCATGGGCTAAGACTAGTGCTTTGTCAACCCAGGGACCACTGTTGTGTTGGGTGGGGACATCATGGGCTAAGACTAGTGCTTTTAGTCAACCCAGGGACCACTGTTGTGTTGGGTGGGGACATCATGGGCTAAGACTAGTGCTTTTAGTCAACCCAGGGACCACTGTTGTGTTGGGTGGGGACATCATGGGCTAAGACTAGTGCGTTCAGTCAACCCAGGGACCACTGTTGTGTTGGGTGGGGACATCATGGGCTAAGACTAGTGCTTTGTCAACCCAGGGACCACTGTTGTGTTGGGTGGGGACATCATGGGCTAAGACTAGTGCTTTGTCAACCCAGGGACCACTGTTGTGTTGGGTGGGGACATCATGGGCTAAGACTAGTGCCTTCAGTCAACCCAGGGACCACTGTTGTGTTGGGTGGGGACATCATGGACTAAGACTAGTGCGTTCAGTCAACCCAGGGACCACTGTTGTGTTGGGTGGGGACATCATGGGCTAAGACTAGTGCTGTCAGTCAACCCAGGGACCACTGTTGTGTTGGGTGGGGACATCATGGGCTAAGACTAGTCCTTTCAGTCAACCCGGGGACCACTGTTGTGTTGGGTGGGGACATCATGGGCTAAGACTAGTGCTTTCAGTCAACCCGGGGACCACTGTTGTGTTGGGTGGGGACATCATGGTAGTGCTTTCAGTCAACCCAGGGACCACTGTTGTGTTGGGTGGGGACATCATGGTAGTGCTTTCAGTCAACCCAGGGACCACTGTTGTGTTGGGTGGGGACATCATGGGCTAAGACTAGTCCTTTCAGTCAACCCGGGGACCACTGTTGTGTTGGGTGGGGACATCATGGGCTAAGACTAGTGCTTTCAGTCAACCCGGGGACCACTGTTGTGTTGGGTGGGGACATCATGGTAGTGCTTTCAGTCAACCCAGGGACCACTGTTGTGTTGGGTGGGGACATCATGGTAGTGCTGTCAGTCAACCCGGGGACCACTGTTGTGTTGGGTGGGGACATCATGGGCTAAGACTAGTGCCTTCAGTCAACCCGGGGACCACTGTTGTGTTGGGTGGGGACATCATGGGCTAAGACTAGTGCCTTCAGTCAACCCAGGGACCAGTGTGGTGTTGGGTGGGGACATCATGGGCTAAGACTAGTGCTTTCAGTCAACCCAGGGACCACTGTTGTGTTGGGTGGGGACATCATGGGCTAAGACTAGTGCTTTTGTAACACTTGCTGCTATCATACTTTACTTACTTTACTTTATTTGTTTATTTGGACAGGACAATGCATATTAATGGACGTCACATGGACGTAAATACACCGGATATAGCACAGTTGCTATATCCTCACAAGAAACACAAAACGGAAAAACAGACAGGCAAACAGTGGAATACATTTACATAACATTACATAGGGAACACAGCATAAAAAAAGAAATACACCTACAATATTCATGAATGGTTGCAGCTTTGGTTTTCAAGCAACCATTTTTTCAGATTACATTTAAAAGATGGAAATGTAGCACAATCCCTTTATACGCAGAGGAAGGCCATTCCATGCTACACAACCCTGTACTGAGAGGACATTTTGGGCCGAATGTTGTTTGCCGGTGCGGCACTCACACAGTCTCCTCGAGTGGTTGCTCTGGTACCGATTCCCCTATCAGGCTTTCGTTTAATGAATTCACTTAGGGGGGGCGGGCACAGACCATGTAGGGTCTTGTATATGACCCCAAGTCCCCAACCTGTTTGAAATTTTTAAAGTTATCAAAGCTAAAAAGAAATTGAGCCTCCACCTAGGGCTGAGCTCACACAGTTAATGCAATGCTCTATGCTCGTTGGGTAGTGTCATGGCCGCCCCAATGCATTTCCAATGGGAGTCACATGGTTTGACACAACATTGTGTTGTGTGAGGGGGAGGGGCGCAGTCGAAACACAGCTGAAAGCCATACAACAGACCATGTGACCTCCATTGGAAATGCATTGGGGCGGCCATGACACTCACAACAAAAATCAATGCATTAACCGTGTGAGCTCAGCCTAAGTCTGTCCATGTACTGATGCATAATCCACTGTGTGTTTCACCAGGTGTCTGAGAAGTTACTCACCAAACAGCCACACAGGTTCTGGCCCCTGGAGTCTGGGGCCAGATACTGCTTCAAGGTGCGGGTCGAAATACCAGACTATCGAAACAAAGCAGACTACACAGAACCCATGTGTGAAATGACCCCAGGTGAGTTGTATCGTGTGTGTGTGTGTGTGTGTGTGTAGTATGCCCCCCCCCCCCCCCCGACTCCTGTGTTACAGACAACACCTCGAGCCGAAACTAGACGACGTATAACTTTAACGGTAACAGGTGCAGTCGCCCCTTTTCCATCTCGCCCCACTACTCCACCTAGCTGTGAATAACAAACATAATTCATGTTGGTGATTATATAAAAAGGTATTATCATATTAATGTATCATTGTTAAGTTCACTCTGTATATCCACGGGCATAATAGCATGATGATGCCATTACAAAACATGGGCTACATGGAAGAAATGCGTTTAATTAAACGAAATTAACTGCTAGAAGGTCCTAAATTAACTTAATTAAGCAGCCACCGTCTCTGTGTCATGTTATCCATTCTTAATTTTACAGAGCATAGAGATCGACTACTATACAATCAAATACATCTGTATACAAGATAATTTCGGATTTCAGAGAGGGAGGGAAATACTAAATTAACTGAAAAAAAAAATCACGTGGGCGAGTTGGTAAAAGGGGCGAGTCGTTTGGTATTCACTTTAACCCGTTTTGGGCGGGAACCACTTTTGGTGTTAGCATTATGTTATGCTTTAGCTATTGAAAAAATAGCAGATCTACAAGCTCATAGCGCAGGGATGGGCAACTTTGACGATGGCGAGGGCCAATATATTCCCACACTCACCTCAGAGGGGCCACATTGTATATTACTGTCGTAGCAAAAATAGCTGATCTACAAGCTCAAAACACGTCGCAATGCGACGCGTTTTAAGCTTGTAGATCACCTATTTTTGCTATATTTGAATTGAAAACCTGAATAATTTGTTGCTATTTTTGAATTGGAATCCTGAAAAGTAACCTTTTTATTGAATTTCAAATGCATTTAGTTATAGTTATGTTAACTTTATGAACTGTTAACAAACATAACTACATTGGACACAAAAAGACATTAAGTACTAGTCATTTAATACTAGTCATGAAGTAATTAAAGCGGGTTTGGAATCCTAACAGCTGAAATCAATACTATATCAGTATTCTGATATTAACATGCGGGCCGCATTAAGTGAAGGTTGGGGCCGCATGTGGCCCCCGGGCCGCCAGTTGCCCACCCCTGTCATAGCGCATGAATGGGTTAACACCACTGAGAAGTGTTTGGTACCTCATTCAGGGAACTCTTCTCAGTGGTTCTTGGCTCGCTGCAGGCGGAGAGAAGCGGTGGCCCCGCCCCCCGGCCACGCCCCCCGCCCCGACCCAGCTGGTGCCCGGCTTGGCGGCGCTGGCCGTGCTGCTTCCCGTGATGCTGCTGACCGCCTGGTTGGTCCACAGGGGACGGCGCTTCCTCAACCCCAAGGTCAGCCTGCCGCCACATTTCAAACAGGTGAGACTAAATTATCACACACACACTTTGTGATTTTGTGATTTGTTAACCCATTTTGACCCGAGATCAGATTCTAAAAATGTCTTCTACATCCTGACAGTTTTCTGAAAAAGCTATGTTTCTATGTCAGTCGTTAGCAGACCTACAAGCTCGTAGCGCGCCACTCGGTGGTGCGTTATGAGCTTGTAGATCTGCTATTTTTCAATAGCTAAAGCACAACATAATGCTAACACCAAAAGGGGTTGTACAGTTGAACAAGTAACTACTGTCTGTCAAATACTGAGGCTTAAAATCAGCAATAGTAAATGTATTGTCTTTACCAAGCAATGTGTCCATGAAAACGATAATATTTTTTTATTGTGATATGATGAACATGTAAACACCAGAGATGATAGCATGAGATTTACACTGCAAATTCAAACTTTTCCCCAATCCCGTGCTCGAGGCTCCTGGTGTGTCCTCCGTCTTCTCAACCCTCGACGACGCCTCGACGCCGCCGGAGCAGTACGACACGATCAGCAGCCTCTACGAAGAGCTACCCTATCACGCCATCAGTCGCCAAAGTCCCTGTGATGAGGACGACATCGCTGGCCAAAGTCCCTGTGATGAGGACGACATCGCTGGCCAAAGTCCTTATCGTAACATCACTCGCCAAAGTCCCTGTGATGAGGACGACATCGCTGGCCAAAGTCCCTGTGATGAGGACGACATCGCTGGCCAAAGTCCCTGTGATGAGGACGACATCGCTGGCCAAAGTCCTTATCGTAACATCACTCGCCAAAGTCCCTGTGATGAGGACGACATCGCTGGCCAAAGTCCCTGTGATGAGGACGACATCGCTGGCCAAAGTCCTTATCGTAACATCACTCGCCAAAGTCCCTGTGATGAGGACGACATCGCTGGCCAAAGTCCTTATCGTAACATCACTTGCCAGAGTTCCTATCAGGAAAACTGTGACGACTACATGCCAGAGTATGGCAACGTTGTGGACACGCGTCTCGTGTCCTATAGAAATATGTAGGCTAGTGGCAGAGCCAGACTTACCGTTGGGCTAGGGTGGGCTGCAGCAAAAAATATATATATATATATTTTTTTTTATTATAAAATAAAAAGTATTGAAATCTAATTCAAGTGAAATGTGTGTATAGTTACTGTATTTAGTTGTATTATGGTTAAACCATTGAGAGCTTCTGCCTGCCTGCCTTCCTGCCTGCCTGCCTCTCTTTTTAGGGGCCTGGGTACCCCAAAATGAAAACAAAATAGCCCAATTTTTTCTCTGCCGCACGACCCAAGGGGGGCCCTCAAATTTTCTCCAGCTCGGGGGCCCTCAGCAAGGTAAATCCGGCTCTGGCTAGGGGCATGGTGGTGCATAGGGGGTGCCAAAAAAAAATTATTCGAATAAATCGATTCGAATTAGAATCGCGATTCCCGTTATGAACGATTCAAAATCGATTCAAAATCGATTCATAATTTCCAAAAATCGAGTTTTCACTACATGGTGGTGATATGAAATGTGAGCTTACCCTAATCACAGTAAACATCATGTCTTCAGTCATTTTCAAGTTACTGTAGACAGTACTAGTCACTTCAGATCAGCACAGCTGTATTGTATTGTAGTATTGAATCGAGAATCATTTTTGAATAGATCTGGAAAAAAAATGCTTTAGATTTTTTTTTTGTTATCGTTTTTGGGAGTTGAATCGAATCGTGACCCCAAGAATCAGAATCGAATCGTGGGACACCCAAAGATTCACAGCCCTGGTGCAGTCACTGTCGCCTCACATCTACAACAGGTAGAAGGTTGGGGACACTGTGGGTGTGTTCTCTCCTCTGCATCATCAGTACCCGTACCCTAGGTGGGGTTGGCAAAAGGGCCTTTCTGTGTGGAGTTTGCCTGTTCTCCCTGTGTCCCCTAGCCCATTTTGACCTGGGAACGATTCTACAAATGCCTTCTAAATCCTGACAGTTTTCTGAAAAACCCATGTTTCTATGTCAGTGGTTCTCAAACTATTTAATGTCAAGGATCCCTAGAATTATATGTATTTGGCCGCCGACCCCCATCTGAAAATATGTTGTTCCAGGGACCAAATATATTTGGGCCACATTTTCACGATTTTTCAAAAATAGCAGACCTACAAGCTCATAGCGCGGCACTCGGTGCCGCGCTATGAGCTTGTAGATCTGCTATTTTTCAATAGCTAAAGCATAACATAATGCTTAAAACACCAAAAGGGGTTCCCGCCCAAAATGGGCTAGAGTAGGTAGTACTGTACGTACCCTCATAAAAAAAAAAAACATGCAGTAATCCTGGTCTCTAAACTGCCTCACACTGGCCGGCTGGGACACCTGATGGAGGGCAGGAACTAGTTAGAATAACATGTTCCTTCCACGTCCAACCGGGGAAACTCCCCTGTCAGGTGAAAAGAAGAGTCACTCCTCATGCATAGAAGGAAGCATGAGGTCAGTCCATTGCTCTCCCCAGGTTGGCAGAGGAAGTCTAGCGCCCAGGATTACATACTGTATTAGATAATGCAAAATTGTGGGATAAAAAAATATTGGAAAAATATATACGGTATGTAAGCTAAACTATGTATTAGAACAGAGGTTCTCAACCTGTGGGACAGGGGTCCCCACAAGATTTTTGTCAATCCTTGTTTTTATTTATTTATTACCTTTTTCATTAATTTTATTACTTTCTTTTTTTTTTTTTATTACACATTGGTTATATTTTATCTTTTTAATTTTCCAAAATAGGAAGATAATGAATATCAAATATCTAAATACTGAATCAAGCAACTCAAAACATATCCGGGGTGCTCCCAAAATCCTGAGTAGACCATAAAATGACTCTGGAGCAGAGTCACACCAGCTCATGCAGATAATGTAACATTGCAATAGCAGGTAGGCCTAAATATCCAGGCGAGTGTCGTTGTTGAATTAAATGTGCTTGTTGTGCACGATTTGTTTTGTTGTTTTGTCATTTGTGCCACATGTCAAGCTGCTGAATTGAACCCATACGCTTTTTTGTTTTTTTGGACATCATACAGCCATGGTCCGGTCTACAATCTGAGAAAAATGCAGCTTGATTGAACCAAATAATGTAAGCATAATTTAAAACATCTTTATTGTACCGTTATGATTTTGTCAAGCAAGGGTACAAAAAAAAAAACTTAAAAAAAAAAAACTACAGTAACTAAATACTGAGAGGAAATATTTTCTTAATTTAAAAGGGATATTTCAACTTTGAATATAATATTTTTATTTTTATTTTTTTACTACACATGTGAATGCAAACGTATTTGACTGAAAGTGTCATTTTTGGAAATAGGCAGTCATTTCATTTGTCACAGGCTACGGATAATTGAAATGTTCAATAAGTCATAATTAGGAATTATCATGGAACAAAAGGCTAGAATGACCATGTGGTGAGAACACACTTCGGAGGAAACTACCGTCAGGATAATTGTATAAAGTCATACTCTCCACTATAACCATTCCACAGAAATGTGTTCACTTATCTTTAACTCATTTAGGCCTGACGTCGAAATAAAAAAAATGTCTTCTAAATCATGACAGTTTTCTGAAATACCCATGTTTCTATATCAGTGGTGCTCAATATTTCATGTCAAGGACCCCAAAAAATATATGCAATTGGCCTCCGACCCCCATCTGAAAATATGTTGTTCCAGGGACCTCCCCCCAGAAGAAAAGATTTGAGTTAAAAACGTTTGTTCTGAAAAAATATATATTCCAAATTTGCGCCACATTTTTACGATTTTTCCAAAACAGCAGACCTACAAGCTCGTAGCTTGTAGATCTGCTATTTTTCAATAGCTAAATTATAACAATGTTTAAAACACCAAAAGGCGATCCCGCCCCAAAATGGGTTAAATACTATAATTTTTAAACATGACGCTCTGTCCAGGAGCATGAGGATTGATCCATGTACATTCAGAGAATTAAGGCACGTCAAATATGCAGAAGAGAAGGTGGCTAACGGCAACGGCACACAAACAAACCAATATGGTTAGAATGTTATCTTGAGGAGCTACAGTATATCTACCTAAAGACAGTTTTTGGTTTAGACTAGTCATTGGTTAGACCAGTCGTTAGTCCTACAACTACAACCTATCTCAAAGCCTCACCCTAACCTCCCACGGGGCAGCACACCTAAACCTAACCTTAACCCATGTCTAACCAATGACTAGTCTAAACTAAGTATGCACCCCATTGAGGGTTATTCCAAAAATAACCCAGCGATGTACTGTAGTGTGAGAATATCAGATCAAAAGGTATGCTACAGCTACTAGTTCATTAGCTAAATGGATGGAACTGTGTGGTTTGGATTATTATTCAAATGCACTTGAAGCAACCACTTATAGCCACCACATGGTATAGCCAAACTACTAAACAGAATATCCTAGGCCTAGAGCAGGGGTGGGCAACTGGCGGCCCGGGGGCCACATGCGGCCCCGGGACAGGGGTCCCCACATGATTTTTGGGGGTTCCCAGATGACAGTGAAGTGTCAATCCTTGTTTTTTTTATTTATTACTTTTTCAATTGTATTACTTATTTTTTATATTTTTTATTACACATATTGGTAACACTTGCAGATACGGTTCATGAACTAATGATTAACTAATGATTAACTAATACATTAGTTAAGCATTAGTTAATCATTAGTTCATCACAATTCATCATGAATCATGATGAATTCATCATGATTCATGATGATGATGATTCTGATGATTCATCATGAATCGTCATTAGTTAACCACGATTTGTAGATGATTTATAGATCTAATTTTTCCGCCCAAATCTATGCCCAGGATGAGTGCTCATAGGCGGGTAGGTCTCTCAGTCTCTCTGGAGGTCATTCCTGGTTGTACCCATGGGTCATTTTACTCAATTCTTTGCCCACGATGGGTGCTCAAAGGTTGGTAGGGGTCTGTCCGGAGTTCTCCCTGGTGCTTTATGGATCATTTTTGGACCCCCCCATTTTGCCCAAATCTATACCCAGGATGAGTGCTCATAGACGGGTAGGGTTAGTGAGCAGACTCGGTCTCTCTGGAGGTAATTTTTCTCAATTCTATGCCCACGATGAGTGCTCAAAGGTGGGTAGGGGTCCCTGGTGTTTTATGGATAATTTTTGGACTCACCCATTTTGCCCAAATCTATACCCAGGATGAGTGCTCATAGACGGGTAGGGTTAGTGAGCAGACTCGGTCTCTCTGGAGGTAATTTTTCTCAATTCTATGCCCACGATGAGTGCTCAAAGGTGGGTAGGGGTCCCTGGTGTTTTATGGATAATTTTTGGACTCACCCATTTTGCCCAAATCTATACCCAGGATGAGTGCTCATAGACGGGTAGGGTTAGTGAGCAGACTCGGTCTCTCTGGAGGTAATTTTTCTCAATTCTATGCCCACGATGAGTGCTCAAAGGTGGGTAGGGGTCCCTGGTGTTTTATGGATAATTTTTGGACTCACCCATTTTGCCCAAATCTATACCCAGGATGAGTGCTCATAGACGGGTAGGGTTAGTGAGCAGACTCGGTCTCTCTGGAGGTAATTTTTCTCAATTCTATGCCCACGATGAGTGCTCAAAGGTGGGTAAGGGTCCCTGGTGTTTCATGGATCATTTTTGGACTCACCCATTTTGCCCAAATCTATACCCAGGATGAGTGCTCATAGACGGGTAGGGTTAGTGAGCAGACGCGGTCTCTCTGGAGGTAGTTTTTCTCAATTCTATGCCCACGATGAGTGCTCAAAGGTGGGTAGGTCTCCCTTGTAGAAGTCTCCCTTGTAGTTTATGCGTAACTTCTGGACATTATCATCATGAACTACCATTACATTTTACTTACTTACTAGAGAGTTGGACTCTATTAATGATTAACTATCATTAGTTAATAGCTAGTTAATTGATATTTGCACCCCAAAGTAAAGTGGCAACATTATCATCATGAACTACCATTACATTGTACTTACTTACTAGAGAGTTGGACTCTATTAATGATTAACTATCATTAGTTAATAGTTAGTTAATTGATATTTGCACCCCAAAGTAAAGTGGCAACATTTTCATCATGAACTACCATTACATTGTACTTACTTACTAGAGAGTTGGACTCTATTAATGATTAACTATCATTAGTTAATAGTTAGTTAATTGATATTTGCACCCCAAAGTAAAGTGGCAACATTTTCATCATGAACTAGCTGTAGTTAACAGTTAGTTAATGGTTATTTGCACCCCAAAGTAAAGTGACAACATTTTCATCATGAACTAATCATGAACTCATGATTAACTAATCATGAATTCATCATGAACTGGATATATGGACACAAAGTCACATCAATATAAATAATAGTGAATGCAAAACAATACAATACTAACAATACATTACAATCTGAATCCAAATGTACAATTACAAGCCACCTTCAATATTGCCAATTTTTGCCATTTTTTTATTTACAGCAACCCCCCCCCCCCCCCCCCCCCACACCTACACACACACTCTCTCTCCCCCCACACAGAAACTAAAAAATAAAATAAAAACACTTAACACAAACAAAAATATACCACAAAATAAATAAAGTATTATACAAAATACAAATGTAAAATACAAAAGAACAACAAAACAAAAGCAAGGAAGTAGGCAGAGGAAACAGGCCGAGGGGCAGGCCGACACCAGCCACCCGGGCCAACAGCGGGTGAGCTAGATACAGCCCTGGCGCAGACGCCAATGGACTGGCATCCACACATCTGGCCCACCTGCTGCCCGCCAAGGCAAGGCCTTTAACAAAGCCAACAACAGTGCTTATCCAAATCAGCAGCACAATCTTTCCTCTCAACTATAAAACTAAAGTACTTGTTAAGATCATTGCTTATCCAATATGGTTTGACACAACTATGAAACAAAATGACCTGGCTCTTATAAATATAACACAGTCAACAATGAATAGTAATTACATGGCCACTTATTATTACCAAATAGACATAGAAAAATGACTACAACAGTAATATGAAAAATAACAAACAAAAAGAAAAGCCGGAAAAAATATGAAAACCCTTAGTTCCCAAAGTTTGTTTTTGTTCTCGTTGGGGCTCTTTTATCTGAACTGTGACAGTGTTCGATTGGTCTTTGTCCTACCACACAAACCATGGATCTCGCCACCCAGTATGCACTGGGAATCTATCTGGGGAAACGTTGGGTATGGAGACAGTGGAGCCTCACATGCACCTTGGCTCCTCGATGGATGGGAAGGGAACCGCTGTCCTCTTCTCCACGTGAGATGCTCCAAGGGATGAGGATGGGATCTAAAAAACCTGACCTATGATAGATCAGACAAGATCCAAAACCCCACGAATTAGCATAAATTAACACCTTTTTAACTTGCATTAATTAGCTTAATCATGTTCTTTCTATAGTAATCATGTATTTAAAATACATTGAAAACCATTCAAAATAATTCAAAACACTTATTTTCTTTTACAATGTTTAATATTCAATGAACTGTTCCTTTTTCACAAAAATAAAAATAGTATGAAATGCTCCTTTAAGTATCACAATGTAATGAGTTAAATTGCATAAAGTGCACATTCAAAAGGTTTACAGGGTGTTTTGTGCAGTAACTAGGAGGTATTTATGACGCAAATGTGCTTAGTATGTACCCTTAAAATGTACCTTCAGTCAAACCCACAATTCTCATGTACATGCATATTGTATTCCTTCAGTAACAAACTGTCTTTCAAAATGTAACATGAACTTAAATACTTAAATGTAACAATAAATCATTGGCAGGATGTATTGTGGCTAAACACCATTTAAGATAATCATCTTTGTTCTACATTGTCTCACTCACCACTTCATGAATGCTGAGACTGCAATGTCACCTGGCTGCTCAGTGATTTGCAACACTCTCACACTGCTCTGCAAAGTTCAAAATGACACAATACACAAATCAGGAGTTGCCTAACAACATTAAGAATGTGAATGATTTGAATTGGAAGATTATGTTTTAGTCTTACCAGGCAGATTGCAAAAGATTGTCTCTCTGTGTTTGTTTACAACAGCACATGAAGAACCAGCCATGTGTTCAATTAACAGGAAAAGGACGTTTTCCTGCTTAAATACTAACAGGAAGTAGAATCACTGGTAGGCTGGACACAAATGCTTACAGGCTCACTGATTGGCCACTGGCAATCACAGAGCCAGGTAATTTGAATCCTTTAAAACCTGTTAGACACCCTGTTTGTTTTGCATTTTTTCTCTTTCATGTAAATAGCTTGTTTTGTATTTTAAACAGACTTGTGGAGCAACATTTTAGAACTTAAATGTGTGTTATTTCAAAAGCATTTTAGATCGTTTTTAACACTTGTAAATTGGCTGCCTGCTTTCAAGCCTGGGTAGGCTGAATTAAAAATTAGTTAATAGGATACATACGTTCATTTCAGTGATTTTTTTTTTTACAGTGAATGAATGCATTTAAGTTATATACAATATATCTAAAATGTTGCTCTACAAGTCTGATTAAAATGCCAAGAAGCTATATACATGAAAGGGAAAACAAACAAACAAACAGGATGTCTAACACGTTTTTGCAAAGGGTTAAAATTACCTGGCTCTGTGATTGCTAACCTAAGTGGCCAATCAGTGAGCCTGTAAGCGTTTATGTCCAGCCTACCAGTGATTCCACTTCCTGTCAGTATTTAAGCAGGAAAACTCCCCTTTCCTGTTCAATTGAACACATGGCTGGTTCTTCATGTGTTGTTGTAAACACACACAGAGGAACAATCTTTGCAATCCACTTGGTAAGACTAAAAAATAATCTTCCAATTCAAATCATCTGCATTCCTAATGTTGTTAGACAACTCCTGATTTGTATATTGTGTCATTTTGAACTTTGCAGAGCAGTGTGAGAGCGAGTATTGCAAATCACTGAGCAGCCAGTAGTACAGGTGACATTGCAGTCTGAGCCCATTTATTCATTGATCAGTGGTGAGTGAGACAATGTAGAACAAAGATGGTTATCTTAAATGGTGTTTTACATTTTGAAACACTTATTCCTGTACATGAGTATTTTGGGTTATGGTGATTGAATGTACATTCTTAGTGCATCTCTCACCTGATGCTAGCCAGGGAGAGATATACTAAGCACATTTGAGTCATGAATACCTCAGTTACTGCACAAAACACCCTGTAAAGCGATTGAATGTGCACTTTATGCAATTTAACTCATTGCATTGTGATACGTAAAGGAGCATTTCATAGTATTTTTGTGGAAAAGGAACAGTTCATTGAATATAGTGAATATTTGAAACATTGTAAAAGAAAATAAGTACTTTGAATTATTTTGAATGGTTTTCAATGTATTTGAAATGATTACTATAAAAAGAAAATGATTAAGCTAATTAATGCAAGTTAAAAAGGTGTTAATTTTTACTAATTCATGGGGATTTAAAAACATTTTACACAGAGTGTGTGAATAACATGCTATTGGATCTTGTCCGATCTACCATAGGTCAGTTTTTTTTTAGATTGGGTGATCCCCATCTTCATCCCCTGGAGCACATGGAGAAGAGGACAGCGCTTCCCTTCCCATCCACTGAGGAGCCCAGGTCCATGTGAGGCTCCACATTCTCCATACCCAACAATTCCCCAGATAAATTCCCAGTGCATATTGGATGGCAAGCTAACGGTTTGATTCCCCTCCCTCACGGTTTGTGTGGTAGGAAAAAGACCAATCGAACAATGTCACAATTCAGATGAAAGAGCCCCAATGACAACGGAACTAAGGGTTTTCATATTTTTGCTGGCTTTTCTTTTTGTTTGTTATTTTTCATATTACTGCTGTCTATTTGGTAATAAGTGGCCATTTAACACTTTGTTATTGATATACATCACATTTTGTTTTTAGTTTTCTGTGTGGGGGGAGGGTGTGGCTGTAAATAAAAAATGGCAATATTGAAGGTGGCTTGTAATTGTAATTTTGGATTCAGATTGTATTGTATTGTTAGTATTGCATTTCACTATTATTTATATTGATGTGACTGTGTCCAAATTTCCAGTTCATGATTACTTCATGATTAGTTAATCAAGAGTTCATGATTAGTTCATGATGAAAATGTTGTCACTTTACTTTGGGGTACAAATATCCATTAACTAACTATTAACTACAGCTAGTTCATGATGGAAATGTTGTCACTTTACTTTGGGGTACAAATATCCATTAACTAACTATTAACTACGCTAGTTCATGATGAAAATGTTGTCACTTTACTTTGGGGTGCAAATATCCATTAACTACAGCTAGTTCATGATGAAAATGTTGTCACTTTACTTTGGGGTACAAATATCCATTAACTAACTATTAACTACAGCTAGTTCATGATGAAAATGTTGTCACTTTACTTTGGGGTACAAATATCCATTAACTAACTATTAACTACAGCTAGTTCATGATGAAAATGTTGTCACTTTACTTTGGGGTGCAAATATCCATTAACTAACTATTAACTACAGCTAGTTCATGATGAAAATGTTGTCACTTTACTTTGGGGTGCAAATATCCATTAACTACAGCTAGTTCATGATTAGTTCATGATGAAAATTTTGTCACTTTACTTTGGGGTACAAATAACCTTAACTACAGCTAGTTCATGATTAGTTAATGATGAAAATGTTGTCACTTTACTTTGGGGTACAAATATCCATTAACTAACTATTAACTACAGCTAGTTCATGATGAAAATGTTGTCACTTTACTTTGGGGTGCAAATATCCATTAACTACAGCTAGTTCATGATTAGTTCATGATGAAAATGTTGTCACTTTACTTTGGGGTACAAATAACCATTAACTAACTATTAACTACAGCTAGTTCATGATGATGATAATGTCCAGAAATGACCCATAAACTACCAGGGAGACCTCTGAAGAGGGGAGTCCAAAATTATCCATAAAGCACCAGGGAGATCTCCGGAGAGACCCCTACCCACATTTGAGCACTCATCGTGGGCATAGAATTGAGAAAAAATACCTCCAGAGAGACAGAGTCTGCTCACTAACCGCTACCCACCTATGAGCACTCATCCTGGGTATAGATTTGGGCAAAATGGGGGAGTCCAAAAATGATCCATAAAGCACCAGGGAGAGCTCCGGACAGACCCCTACCCACATTTGAGCACTCATCGTGGGCATAGAATTGAGAAAAATTACCTCCAGAGAGACCGAGTCTGCTCACTAACCCTACCCGTCTATGAGCACTCATCCTGGGTATAGATTTGGGCAAAATGGGGGAGTCCAAAAATGATCCATAAAACACCAGGTGGTTTAGGTGGGTAGGGATACCCACCTTTGAGCACTCATCCTGGGTATAGATTTGGGCAAAATGGGGGAGTCCAAAAATGATCCATAAAGCACCATGCAGGGAGAGATTCGGACAGACCCCTACCCACTTTT
This sequence comes from Electrona antarctica, assembly GCF_951216825.1. Lineage (NCBI taxonomy): Eukaryota > Metazoa > Chordata > Actinopteri > Myctophiformes > Myctophidae > Electrona > Electrona antarctica. The sequence goes on along the minus strand of NC_136803.1, from coordinate 1,741,386 downwards.
GAGCACTCATCGTGGGCATAGAATTGAGAAAAATTACCTCCAGAGAGGCCGAGTCTGCTCACTAACCCTACCCGTCTATGAGCACTCATCCTGGGTATAGATTTGGGCAAAATGGGTGAGTCAAAAAATGATCCATAAAACACCAGGGACCCCTACCCACCTTTGAGCACTCATCGTGGGCATAGAATTGAGAAAAAATACCCTTGGGGACAACCAGGAAGGACCTCCAGAGAGACCGTCTGCTGACTAAACCTACCCGCCTTTGAGCACTCATCGTGGGCATAGATTTGGGCGAAAAAATCTGATCTATAAATGAAATCATGAATTCCATGAATCATGATTAACTAACTACAGTTAATTCATGATGAAGTCATCATTAATTCATGATGAAATAATGATTAACTAATGCTTAACTAATGTATTAGTTAATCATGAGTTAATCATTATTTCATGACCCTTATCTGCAAGTGTTACCCACATATTTTATCTTTTTAATTTTCCAAAATAGGAAGATAATGAATATCAAATATCTAAATACTGAATCAAGCAACTCAAAACATATCCGGGGTGCTCCCAAAATCCTGAGTAGACCATAAAATGACTCTGGAGCAGAGTCACACCAGCTCATGCAGATAATGTAACATTGCAATAGCAGGTAGGCCTAAATAGGCGAGTGTCCTTGTTGAATTAAATGTGCTTGTTGTGCACGATTTGTTTTGTTGTTTTGTTATTTGTGCCACATGTCAAGCTGCTGAATTGAACCCAAACGCTTTTTTAGTTTTTTTGGACATAATCATACAGCCATGGTCCGGTCTACAATCTGAGAAAAATGCAGCTTGATTAAACCGAATTATGTAAGCATAATTTAAAACATCTTTATTGTGCCTTTATGATTTTGTCAAGCAAGGGTACAAAAAAAAACTTAAAGGGATATTTCAACTTTGAATATAATATATATTTTTTTAATTTTTTACTACACATGTGAATGCAAACGTATTTGACTGAAAGTGTCATTTTTGGAAATAGGCAGTCATTTAATTTGTCACAGGCTACGGATAATTGAAATGTTCAATAAGTCATAATTAGGAATTATCATGGAACAAAAGGCTAGAATGACCATGTGGTGAGAACACACTTCGGAGGAAACTACCGTCAGGATAATTGTATAAAGTCATACTCTCCACTATAACCATTCCACAGAAATGTGTTCACTTATCTTTAACTCATTTAGGCCTGACGTCGAAATTAAAAAAAATGTCTTCTAAATCATGACAGTTTTCTGAAATACCCATGTTTCTATATCAGTGGTGCTCAATATTTCATGTCAAGGACCCCAAAATTTTTATGTAATTGGCCTCCGACCCCCATCTGAAAATATGTTGTTCCAGGGACCTCCCCCCAGAAGAAAAGATTTGAGTTAAAAACGTTATAAAAAAATAAAAAAAATATATATATTCCAAATTTGCGCCACATTTTTACGATTTTTCCAAAACAGCAGACCTACAAGCTCGTAGCGCGCGCTATGAGCTTGTAGATCTGCTATTTTTCAATAGCTAAATTATAACAATGTTTAAAACATGACGCTCTGTCCAGGAGCGTGATGATTGATCCATGTACATTCAGAGAATTAACACTTTGATTGCTACAAGATCTCGACAGGCCTATTTGGATGTTGCTACCATTTAACATTGCACAAAGGCCTTGTTCGGGGGCCCACAGCAAAATGTTCTCTTATAGCGAGAATCACACGCATACATCAAAAGAAAGCTGAACTTGTCCACTTCAATTTAAAAAATACATTTTGATTTTACCATGTTCCATTCTGGAGATATTGACCTTTTTGCAACACCTGCATTTGCCTGGAAGTGGTTATCTTGAACAGCGAGCAGAGTTATGGATGGTTTAAAGTCAGAGACATTGACAGGCAGATATAAAATTGAACCCAATAAATATCCTATACATCCTATACACCGAATGAAAGCCCTGAATGTGTACTTTTACGAGGAAAAGAGTAAACATTGATCCCATGTACAGTTAGACAGTAATTGGTTATTGAATGCAGCTTGTGCCCACCAGATAACTTCAGAGAAGACATGGACGTGAACTCCTCAATATTCACAAAATAAGGCCTATAGCGACATATAAATACTATATACCGTATGAAACAGAAGACTCTGCTTTCATAAGAAAAAAACTTCTACTGTAGTAATAATAAAAATCACACCCATGTGAAGTGAGTGGTGCAACTCTGTCCCATATTCTGTTCTCTGCTTATTCAATACAGCTCGCTATATACGGACTGAGGCAGAAAGTCATGTAAACCTTTTATTTACAGTTTGGTCTGTAAACTTCTACTGTAATAATAAAAATCACACCCCTGTGAAGTGAGCGTTGCAACTGTTCTGTACTTATTCACTACAGCTCGCTATATACGGACTGAGACAGAAAGTCATGTAAACCTTTTATTTACAGTTTGGTCTGTAAACTTCTACTGTAATAATAAAAATCACACCCCTGTGAAGTGAGCGGTGCAACTGTTCTCTACAGTTGCGCGGTGCAACTGTAGAGAACAGTTGCACAGTTGCAATATTGAGTTCGGGTCCATGTCTTCTCTGCAGTTATATCTGGTGGGCGCAATGTGCAATGTAACCAATTTATGACAAACTGTACATGGGATCAATGTTTACTCTTTTCCTCGTAAAAGTACACATTCAGGGCTTTCATTCGGTGTATAGGATGTATAGCATATTTATTGTGTTTATTGTTATATCTGCCTGTCAATGTCTGACTATAAACCTTCATAACTCTGCTTTATTTAGATGATGATGATTGCCTCATTGTCTTGATCGCAAAACATTGGGGGGGGGGGGGGGGGGTTCATGGGCACATTGGGCAGCAAAAGTCTTGATCCGTACGGCTATAAAAAGTCCCATTCCACCGTTCGGTTCAGAACTATAGTATAACGGTGAGACGCGTTGTCATCAACAGCTGATTTTGTTTTTCAAGCTAGTGAAGTATATTTACTAACAAGAGAACATGCCTGGGCATGCAGGTTGGGGGCGATGGAGGAAAAAAAAAGATTCACCCGGCTGTGATGTCGACGACAACGGATCACAACACCACGGTTTAGGACGCGGAAAAGTTCGTTATACATTACACCCGGGTCGATTACGTCCCCGATGCGTTCATTGCGGTCTTATCACTACAATTATAATGAATAAAAAAAGCGTTACAATCACACGTCCGAGCGAGCTCCGATTATGACGGTTCTGCATGGCGATACGTGATCCACCAACGGCACACTGTCTGACGTCTGTGTCTGTTGTCGTGGCGGCCCCTCGATACTGTGGTTAGGTTAGTTCGTAGTATTGTAGGCTCGGGGATCGTTTGGTCGCTACAGTATGAAGAAGGAAACATGCATCTGTCCATGTGTGTTGCAGACGTTATGCAATGCAATGCCGATCGGATCCGGTGCATATGTGTTTAGGCAGCGATCCGTTCATGTTTTTTTCCGAGAGACAGAGCCAGGACAGAGCCCCCATCTCGCAAGGCCCTCCTCCTGCAGGAGAAACAGGAGGGGAGGGGGGAATCGAGTAGTATAGTGTTGTGTGAAAGCCAATAGGTGGAGGAAAGCCTGGTGAGGCGAGGTTAGGTGAAATTTGATTCTTTTCACACACCGACTGGATCATTCCATGGGCGCGTCCATTTTACACTGGCTTAGTGGCTTCTACACGTAAAGCGGCCCGCCCTCCTGTTTTCAGGGAATATCAGCTCAAACGGTATGCTACAGCTACTAGTTCATTAGCTAAATGGATGGAACTGTGTGGTTTGGATTATCATTCAAATGCACTTGAAGCAACCACTTATAGCCACCACATGGTATAGCCAAACTACTAAACAGAATATCCTAGGGCCGATTCATACTCCTATTTTACCGCTGTTTCGGCGCTGTAGTGCCGAAATGATTTCGGCTCGTCAGCAATTTTCAGTAGCACCGAAGAGCCGACTTTAGGACGGTACCCGCCCCCCCGAACCTCAAATGACGTCACATTGTAGGCTCTACAGAGCCGAACCGACTTTTATTCGGCTCTAAAATAGGAGTATGAATCGGCCCTTAAGAGTACGAGTCCGACTATGCTGTTGCAGTGGTGAAACATATCCCTTTTCTATAAACCCGTAAATACAATGAACGCAAAACATTTGTTTATATTTGTATTTAAAACAGTCTGACAAATATAAAACCAACATTTTTCGAAACAATCCATATCTATTATAATATCATGAATCTGAGCGGGTGCAATGTGTGTTTAGACATAACAACAGTCAGACACCCTCCCTCCCCTAACCTCACAGGAAGGCACGGGTGAGTTTTAACCCGCAGCATGGAGTAGTTTTAACCCGCCATGCATGTCGAGGGCCACGGCTTTGTTTTAACCCGCCATGCATGTCGAGGGCCACGGGTTTGTTTTAACCCGCCATGCATGTCGAGGGCCACGGGTTTGTTTTAACCCGCCATGCATGTCGAGGGCCACGGGTTTGTTTTAACCCGCCATGCATGTCGAGGGCCACAGGTTTGTTTTAACCCACGATGCATGTCGAGGGCCACGGGTTTGTTTTAACCCGTCATGCATGTCGAGGGCCACGGGTTGGTTTTAACCCACCACGCATGTCGAGGGCCACGGGTTTGTTTTAACCCGCCATGCATGTCGAGGGCCACGGGTTTGTTTTAACCCGCCATGCATGTCGAGGGCCACGGGTTTGTTTTAACCCACCACACATGTCGAGGGCCACGGGTTTGTTTTAACCCGCCACGCATGTCGAGGGCCACGGGTTTGTTTTAACCTGCCATGCATGTCGAGGGCCACGGGTTTGTTTTAACCCACCACGCATGTCGGGGGCCACGGGTTGGTTTTAACCCGCCACGCATGTCGAGGGCCACGGGTTTGTTTTAACCCGCCATGCATGTCGAGGGCCACGGGTTTGTTTTAACCCGCCATGCATGTCGAGGGCCACGGGTTTGTTTTAACCCGCCATGCATGTCGAGGGCCACGGGTTTGTTTTAACCCACCACGCATGTCGAGGGCCACGGGTTTGTTTTAACCCGCCATGCATGTCGAGGGCCACGGGTTTGTTTTAACCCACCACGCATGTCGAGGGCCACGGGTTGGTTTTAACCCACCACGCATGTCGAGGGCCACGGGCTTGTTTTAACCCACCATGCATGTCGAGGGCCACGGGTTGGTTTTAACCCACCACGCATGTCGAGGGCCACGGGTTTGTTTTAACCTGCCATGCATGTCGAGGGCCACAGGTTTGTTTTAACCCGCAGCATGGATTAGTTTTAACCCGCCATGCACGTCTAGGGTCACGGGTGATTTTTAACCCGCAGCACGGATTAGTTTTAACTAGAGATGTTCCGATACTGTATCGGTATCGGGAAAAGTATCGGATCGGCCCTTATTTGTCATATCGGGTCATATCGGTATCGGCGAATATGCCAGTCTAACCACCGATCCGACACAGGGGGGTAAGGGGGTTGACACTATGGCAGGTTAATACAATGCTGGGACATTTGGAGTTTGCTTTGGAGTTGCCCCAAACTGCAAGTGCACATTTGAGCGAGGAGTCTGCTATAAACACAACACGAGATATAGCTATAAAACACAACATGAGATCACGACACTGGTATCGGTATTCGGTATCGGCTAACACAGAAATTGAGGTATCGGGATCGGATCGGAAGCGAAAAAAGTGTATCGCTAGTTTTAACCCGCCATGCACGGGTTTGTCTGACTAATGACTGTTTGTATGTCTAACCAACGTATGCACCCCATCGGGGCCCTTTATGGCTGTGTATGCTGCCACAAAGTGCCAGGCATTTAAGAAAAATAAAAAATAAAAATAAAAACATTTTATTCTCCCTTTTAAATTCATTTACTTTGTCCCTTTATTCACTGGGTTTGTAGATTTAATTAGAGTAGTGTTCCAAGAAATATACAGGTATAGATGCTGGCCATTGGTACTGGAACGCAGGCCGTGGCACTCTAGTTAAGCATTTTTAAACCATTTGACTCACTGTAACTGTGATTGGGGGCTAAACAAAAACACTTGGATTTGTTGGCACAGGTTATCACACGCAGTTACACCCTAGCCTGGGTAAACCCACTCCCCCTGCTGGACATTTCGGCAGAATGCAAATCTGGCGAGGGGGGAGGGGTTTACCCAGGCTAGTTACACCCATAGAGTATATAAAAGGATAGAGACTGAACTGGCGCAAAGCTCCGCCCCCCCCAGCTATTCATGTCAGTGGAAGTTGCTCAGTGGCGTTTTGAAGCACCCGGAAGACTGCCGGAAGTGCCGTCTCAGAACGTCTACTTCCGCATTTGACCACCAAATTTTGGTGGTCAAATGCGGAAGTGCAACCGAGCGCTCAATGTTAAAGCCCAGCTGCACGGGGTTTCCCGGTCATGAATCCACGGGTCCGCCTGTAGTCCCTCCTCCTACCACTAGGGCCGAGCGCCTCAACATTGAATAGCCTCACTGGCCCCTTGGTTACACCCCAGAGTGATGTGAACACCAAAAGCAGCCACTCTGACCACCTTGGTTCTGTGTGGGTTGGTTCTGACCATCCTGGTTCTGTGTGGGTTGGTTCTGACCACCCTGGTTCTGTGTGGGTTGCTTCTGACCATCCTGGTTCTGTGTGGGTTGGTTCTGACCACCCTGGTTCTGTGTGGGTTGGTTCTGACCACCCTGGTAGAAATATTGCACGAATCAGAGCCTATTTGTCATTGGACGATGCAAAAACGCTAATCCACGCCTTTGTTTTTTCTCGGCTTGATTACGGCAATGCACTTTTTTCTGGACTGCCTAAGAAAACAACTCACAGATTACAACTTGTCCAAAATGCAGCAGCCAGAGTTTTAACTAGAACTAAGATGAGAGAACATATTACTCCAGTTTTGGCTTCATTGCACTGGCTTCTGGTTGTTTTTAGGATTGATTTTAAAATTATTTTACTTGTTTATAAAGCTCTCAATGGTCTCGCACCTTCCTACCTACATGACTGACTGCCTAAATATGTCCCAAACCGCCCCCTAAGGTCTTCCACTGCTGGCCTGCTCGCTCTGCCTAAAAAAATGGCAACTAAAAAATACGGGGAAGCAGCGTTTTGCTTCTACGGGCCGACGGCGTGGAAAAAAACTCCCACTGTACCTTCGACAGGCAGCCTCTGTAGACATTTTTAAAGCGCAGGTCAAGACCCACTTCTACACTCTTGCTTTTAATTGATCTTTTATTTTTTTGTTATTCATGTGACCTTACAGCCATTTCAACATACGGTTTCAGAGGGGAGGGCAGTATAAGTCATGTTGCTCATGTGACAATAGGCCTATCTCACAGCCCCCTTTCCACGCCCCCCGGTATAAGTCAATGCCAACGGGAGTGCCCCCGAAAAAAGTTCTGTTGATCACTATCCCAGAATCCCCAGATTTTGCCCTAAAAAAAAAGCACAAGGTGGAGGTGAAAGTACCATCCTCCATCCCCTATCAAGGCCAAACCAATGCCTCACTTCAGGTGAAAGTACCATCCCTATCAAGGCCAAACCAATGCCTCACTTCAGGTGAAAGTACCATCCCTATCAAGGCCAAACCAATGCCTCACTTCAGGTGAAAGTACCATCCCTATCAAGGCCAAACCAATGCCTCACTTCAGGTGAAAGTACCATCCCTATCAAGGCCAAACCAATGCCTCACTTCAGGTGAAAGTACCATCCCTATCAAGGCCAAACCAATGCCTCACTTCAGGTGAAAGTACCATCCCTATCAAGGCCAAACCACTGCCTCACTTCAGGTGAAAGTACCATCCCTATCAAGGCCAAACCAATGCCTCACTTCAGTTTGCCAGTCTATACTCCCCCCCACCCCCAAGTCAATGCCAACGGGAGTGCCCCCGAAAAAGGTTCTGTTGATCACTATCCCAGAATCCCCAGATTTTGCCCTCAAGAAAAGGGTGCAACTGGAGCACAAGGTGGAGGTGAAAGTACCAAACCAGTTTGCCAGTCTATCCTCCTCCTCCTCCTCTTCCTCCTCCCCCCAGTACAGTACTAACCTCGCGTCACCAGGCTTTCCACCTCGGAGGAAAAATCCTGGTCTGTGTTACAAAATTGCCGTGTGATCCGGTCGGGAGCGGATGATATCGGTACGTCATGTTGTAGTCATCAGGCCGGAAACCATCAAATGCAAGTTTTTCCCCAATTAAAAGCATGACTCGTTCTCTCGTATCCTGCGGCATTTATTGGGAAAAGTCGGTTTGAGGGGAAAGGAAGGCCTGATGACTACAAAACAATGACTACAACATGACGTTAACGATATCATCCTGATGACTACAAAACAATGACTACAACATGACGTTAACGATATCATCCTGATGACTACAAAACAATGACTACAACATGACGTTAACGATATCATCCGCTCCCGACCGGATCATAAACCCCAAACCACCACCAACACTTCTATTCAGCTGACCGTGAGGCCCATTCTGGGCGGGAACCCCTTTTGGTGTTTTAAACATTATGTTATAATTTAGCTATTGAAAAATAGCAGATCTACAAGTTCATAACGTGCCACCGAGTGGCGCGCTATGAACTTGTAGGTCTGCTATTTTTGAAAAATCGTTAAAATGTGCCTCAAATCTTTCCGAAAATTGTCATGATTTAGAAAACTTTTTGATTTTTTTAATTTCGACGTCAGGCCTGAATGGGTTAATTCCCTCCCTGCTAAACAGGACCACTGAATCCGGACTCTCTGCGCTGGTGGTGTTTTACCCCTAGCAGGAACACCCAAGCACAATCAGGCCATCTGATGACATCCTGAAAGACCATCGTTTTAAACCGTTACATTCCCTTTTGCACACACAAAGAGATGAGCATCTCAGGTTGGTGAACAGTGATAGTGAGCTGCACGTGTTCTGCTATGTTGTTATGAGCACTTGGGAAAATATGCCACGGCTGTGATCGAAGCACCCACTGGTTTATGGATGTTGAAAAATAAAGAACATTTGGCTGCTTAAAGGTACATTCAGTGATTTGAATCAATCAAATATCACTTATTTTTTCTTTTTTTCTGGATAATCCTCCCTACTATAGAGTGTGCTGACCATATAAGGAGTTCCTCCCTGTCCCCAGTGAGCCCCTGGGGTCAAAAAACCCTAGTTTCAGTGTTGGTGGCAGGTGGCAAAACCTTCATCCAATCAGGATGAGTGGGGCCTTCCTCCAATCATGATCGAGTGGGGGCGGGCCTTGGTGCACATGCTGTTGGCCTGTTGCACTTCCCCCCACTGTAGAGCGTGCGCATGTGCACATCTTGTTACCGGGTGGACCGGGTTTTTTCCAAATCACTGAATGCTCCTTTAAAAAGGAAAACAAACGTAGCTGGTGAAGTGTAAGTGTAACCACATGAACCCGTGTCCCAATAGGCCTATCTCACAACCCGCTTTTCCACGCCCACTTCCGGTAAATAGTGGTGTCTTTAACATTAGCATTTACACGTTTTTTTCTCTGGAGAATCTAAGTACATTTTCTAATGTAAAAATGTGACAGACCAATATTATTATGAAGCAAACAAGATGGTAAATCAGCTCGAACAGATAGAACAAACCTTACCTTGAGAAAACAAAAGTTGTAGACTTCTTAAATTACCTCTGTTAACATGTAGCGTCTATGGAGTGACGTCACGCTATCACCACTAACCCCGAAAGGGGGCGTATTAAGGGGGGGCGGGGAAATTCTGTGAGATAGGCTTATTCTGTCATGTTGTGGATTTCTAGATTTGCTATTTGCACTGAATGTTAGCCCATTTATGACATGCCCAGGACAGGGACGAGAGACTCGCGCTATGGTTAAGAGCTCTTATTCAATGTTAGTTCACTTTTAATTCAGCCATAAGCATCGGTTTTGAAGTGTTTAGAGACAACCGTCACTATTTTGTTACGTTGTCCTCAAGTTTAGACACCAAAAACATTATGTTATAATTTAGCTATTGAAAAATAGCAGATCTACAAGCTCACAGCGCGCCACCGAGTGGCGCGCTACGAGCTTGGCGCGCTACGAGCTCATAGCGCGCCACCGAGTGGCGCGCTACGAGCTTGTAGGTCTGCTATTTTTGAAAAATTGTGAAAATATTTATTTCAGAAAACTGGAGGATTTAGAAGAATTCTTTACATTTTGAGGTCAGGTCAAAATGTGTTAATGTCAGCAGTTCAGAGTTCAAGATTAAACAGTTTAGGCAGTCAGATAAAAGTATCTACGATGATAATCACCATTACCTTGTCTCTATGAAAAGCAGCTCAGAGTACGTATAATACTGATATCAAAAGACAAATGAACATGGAGCGACCCGACTGCCCAGTGGGGGCGACCCGACAGCCGAGTGGGGGCGACCCGACAGCCCAGTGGGGGCGACCCGACTGCCCAGTGGGGGCGACCCGACTGCCCAGTGGGGGCGACCCGACAGCCCAGTGGGGGCGACCCGACTGCCCAGTGGGGGCGACCCGACTGCCCAGTGGGGGCGACCCGACAGCCGAGTGGGGGCGACCCGACAGCCCAGTGGGGGCGACCAGACTGCCCAGTGGGGGCGACCCGACAGCCCAGTGGGGGCGACCAGACTGCCCAGTGGGGGCGACCAGACTGCCCAGTGGGCTCAAACGCCTGACAGAAAGTTCCCGGTTTGATTCCTGGACATGTGCTGCATGTCACTCTCCTACACTCTCTCCATGCTTCTTGTCTCTATAAAATGAAGGCTTAAAAAATGTCCCAAAGAAATTGGTAACTTAAAAAGCGTACAAATAAACTGTCTATAACGTGTATTTCAGCATCAAGGATGCATTTTTCCAAACACAGATCATGGCTGTCCTGTCCTGCCACAAAAAAAAGAAATAGCATCTCATCTCAGGCAAAAAGTCTGTGTTTCACACCAAAATCTGCTAGTCTGTGAAACAAAGTTATGGCTTTAGAGTTAAGACTCCATTTCCCACGATGCCCTCTGTCTCTGAACAAGTCCATTGGCTGGTCTTCCGAGCTCAACGGCTGCAGCGTTGTCGTTTCCGTCGGCTCTCCCAGCTGGCAGGCACAGTCTCTGTGGGATTTGATTGGCTGTGTCTGTCTTACACACCTCGTGCTTAAAACAGAAAGCAAAAGAGGAGAGCCGTGATTGGACGGGCAAGGCATGTGGGCGGGGGGTGTGGAGGTCAAAAGGCAAAACCAAATAAGGGAGAAGGCGAAGGTTAGGATATGACATCATCACTGTCACCGTTAGGCTGTTGCCTAATTGAGACAGGTGGGAGGGGCTTCCCAAAAAACTCTGTGGAAGGCAGGAGGGGAAAAATAATGAGATACATGGAATTGGTAACATTGCATCTAAGAAAAGGTTCAATTAAAAATGTTGTTTACTTCAAACCCAAATTAAAAGACTTAGTAACACTATTGGGCTTATAGTCCAGTTTGATCAATAACAGATTACTTAGTGACTAAAGAAAAGTATCTTGATTCTTTTTTCGGTGAATCGAATAATTGAGTGATTTTTTTTTCTCAATTAGTCCTGCTTGCAGAATATTACTGTGTTTTTACGATAGTGTCCAGCTCACACATTTAACATTATATTTAAGCTGATATAATGTTAACCCATTTTGGGCGGGAACCCCTTTTGGTGTTAGCATTATGTTATGCTTTAGCTATTGAAAAATAGCAGATCTACAAGCTCATAGCGCGCCACCGAGTGGCGCGCTACGAGCTTGTAGGTCTGCTATTTTAAAAAAAATCGAAGAACGACTGACATAGAAACATAGCTTTTTCAGAAAACTGTCAGGATGTAGAAGACATTTTTAGAATCGGATCTCAGGTCAAAATGGGTTGACAAAGAGCGTATAATTATATTCTTTCTGGTGGAACCATGCAGGGGAACAACAGAGTAACATCGTCTGCCATGCGGGACACTGACTGGACACAACAATGTCAAAGACATTGTGACAAGAATGATGAAGATGGTGATGATGTCGACATGCTGCCGAGGGCTGAGTTAGACGCCTGTCACAGTGACACACACACACACACACCCACACACACACACATGCTCGAACACATTGAGGATAAGATAAGTGTTAGTCTGTGAAGTTAATGGAAGGTCAGAACATGTGAGCATGCCCAGAGCTGTCACGATTACAACATTTAAGTTGACAATTAACCCATTTTGGGACGGGAACCCCTTTTGGTGTTAGCATTATGTTATGCTTTACTGTAGCTATTGAAAAATAGCAGATCTACAAGACTGACATAGAAACACAGCTTTTTCAGAAAACTGTCAGGATATAGAAGACATTTTTAGAATCTGATCTCAGGTCAAAATGGGTTAATTGTCATATATAATAATAATTGCTATTAGCGATTTAATTGTGTTTTGGGGATTGAACTTTGGAACATAATATGAATGTGAATTAGTTTTGCCTGTTGCAGTTACAATTATTTCATGCAAAGATAAAACATTGAAACAACAGAGCAGATCCAGATGAGGAACCAGAACTGAAAACTCTGCAGAGAATCACAGATTATGTCCAGCTAGAGCATACATGGGTAACTGGCGGCCCGGGGGCCCCCACCATCACTTAATGCGGCCCTCAGGTTAATATCAGAATACTGATATATTATTGATTTCAGCTGTTTACAAGTCCAAACATGCAAACATGACCGGCTTTTGTATGTCCAATGTGTTTGGATTCAGTTCATGAAGTTAACATAACTGTAACAAAATTAATTTGAAATGAAATAAAAAGGTTTTTTTTTTTCCATGCATGATTTCAATTAAAATATAGCAAAAATAGCCGATCTTGAGCTTGTAGATCGGCTATTTTTGCTACGACAGTAATATGCAACATGGCTCTCTGGAGTGAGTGTGGAAATATCGTGGCCCTCTCAATCGTCAAAGTTGCCCCACCCCTGAGCTAGAGCAAACAATGACACACTTCATATACTGAGTGTTAGTAAAGTTGATAGTTAGTAGATCATTCACCATATTAGTAAAGTTGATAGTTAGTAGATCATTCACCATATTAGTAAAGTTGATAGTTAGTAGATCATTCACCATATTCACACATCAGCCATTTTGATCACCACCACGTGTCATGATTATGGTCATCGCTGCCTAATTATAGATCCCACCACTGCTATGGGAAGAAGCAACGTGATTCGCCCTGACCAAAACATAATTAAATAAATAAATGAATGGGCATGTTTAGGTTTAGGCATCAGGTAAACTACCTCATCAGACATTAACTTCCATCATTAACCTACACTTAACCATCACTACATTTAACTGGCATCTCAAACCACATTTAATACTGGGCGGGAACCCCTTTTGGTGTTATCATTATGTTGTGCTTTAGCTGTTGAAAAACAGCAGATCTACAAGCTCGTAGTGCGCCACCGAGTGGCGCGCTACGAGCTTGTAGGTCTGCTATTTTTGAAAAACCGAAGAACGACTGACATAGAAACATAGCTTTTTTTCCAGAAAACTGTCAGGATGTAGAAGACATTTTTAGAATCTGATATCAGGTCAGAATGGGTTAAGGTTTGGGCTAAAGATCTGAGAGCGACTTCTATCTCGGCCCGTTAACTCTGGTGGGATCCATAACAACGCGTCAACGCCCTGACCAGGTTAGTTAGTTAGTTAGTTAGTTGTTCTTGTTAGAATGAGGTGGTCATGCAAGGGGAGGAGGGCGGGCGGGCGGGATCCGACACAGCTGAAGGACTGGGAACAGATTTACCAGAATGTCTCGAGTCCCCGAGAGGCTCCAGTTTAGGAAGCCTAGAAACCTTGGGTGTGGCCCATCCGACTAAAATGAAAGATAAAAGATGATCAAAATACGAATGGTGTGATTATTGACAAAAGTGGCTAATTATCAATGGCTATGCTATGTTTATGGTGTGGCACTGTCAGAGGCTAGCCATCAATGAGAGGGTCGGTCTGTGTATCCGGAGCGAACCACTGGACCGGTCAGCGCAATGTTAGTAACTCTACCATTTTATTCCACATATGTTTTATACTTTTTGACTTCTAACTTTTTTGGATTTTAACACCCACTGCCCGCCAGGATTAATTTGAGAACTGTACTCCCTCCAGTGGGGCCTGCTCTGACCTGGTGGGGGTGGAGGGGTGGTACCTGGTGGGGGTGGAGGGGTGGTGGTCTCTAACCTGGTGGGGGTGGAGGGGTGGTGGTCTCTGACCTGGTGGGGGTGGAGGGGTGGTACCTGGTGGGGGTGGAGGGGTGGGGGTCTCTGACATGGTGGGGGTGGAGGGGTGGTGGTCTCTAACTTGGTGGGGGTGGAGGGGTGGTACCTGGTGGGGGTGGAGGGGTGGTGGTCTCCGTGGGGCCATCGTCCGTCCTCAGCGGGTCGACGCGGTGCTTCCTCTTGAGGTGAAGCTTCCTCGTCTTCTTCTTGGTCTGGTTACCCGACGACGACGCTGTTACGCAACAGAAAGATGAGGGACACGACGTGAAAAACAAGTGTAATTCTGTCAGTGGTTATATATATATATATATATATATCTCTTTGTAATTCTTTATCTTGTTCAGAATCCTTTAGTTTTTGCCAGGTGTAAACCTGGCTTATAACAACTCAGGAAATATAGACCAGTGGTTCCCATAGTGGGGTCCGGGGACCCCCAGGGGTCCCTGAGGGAGTTCCAGGGGGGACCCCAACTAATTCATAGTTTGGAACCAAATGGATCCTTATGGGTCTGTAACTCTGAGAGTGTACAAATGGAACCAAATGGACCCGTTCCATTTGTACACTCTCAGAGTTAAATTAACATTGATTTTACAATATAAATTGGGGGTCCCAGAGATAGAAATGCCATTCAATGGGGGTAGGTAGACTAATACCGTATGCATGTCAAACTGGGGGTCCTTGAAATTAATTAAAGTAGACGTAAAAATCTTCTCTTATGGGGGTCCCACCCTCGCATATATTTTCTAATGGGGGTCCGTGGGCTAATGAGTGTCAATTTGGGGGTCCTTGACATGAAAACGTTTGGGAACCCCTGATATAGACGACCCATAGTCACGACCTAGTCCTGATCGGCTGTTATCTCTCCTATGGTAACCAACATCAATACAGCATGGAATTGTGGACAAAATCGTATCCAACGGCAACAAAGTATTCCAACTCTTGGGTCTGAGAGAGGCTATCAAATGGTGGTCCGTCCGTGGTTCAAACGCTGAATGGGCCTTCATCAGCAGGGTCTTTCTGTACATGTTATGCAGACACTGACCTGAGCCTGTGTTATCTGGCGTCTGTCTGGCGCTGTCCGGCACGTCATCGTTCTCCTCTTCGTCCTCCTCGTCGTCGTCGTCGTCTGCCTTCAGGCTCTCCGCAACGCACTCCTCTCTTTGCCTCTCCTTGTCCTGCTTCTGAACGGGAACATTAACCCATTAAGACCTGAGATCAGATTCTAAAAATGTCTTCTACATCCTGACAGTTTTCTGAAAAAGCTATGTTTCTATGTCAGTCGTTCTTCGATTTTTCAAAAATAGCAGACCTACAAGCTCGTAGCGTGCCACTCGGTGGCGTGCTACGAGCTTGTAGATCTGCTATTTTTCAATAGCTAAAGCATAACATAATGCTAACACCAAAAGGGGTTAAAACAATCAACGCCCGTCGGCTCACGCCCTAATCCCTAGAGTTACAATTGCTTAGAGTAGCAGCAGCCAAGATTTGCGCAATCAGTGAGATTTGAATAAAGCTATAGTGAGGTTTATATAAATAATAAAAAATCACACTTGTGTGAAGTGAGGGGCGCTCTTGTCATCATACATTCAAGTCTGTGCTCTCCTTTAATGATTTTGATCGTGTTATCCATGCCTTCATCTCCATGTTTGGGCTACTGTAACACACTGTATGTTGGCTTAAACCAAGCCCCTATAGAGCGTCGCAGACCCGTACCTCTGTCACCACGTCTCCTATTGGCTGGAAGGGGCTGGAGATGTTCTCCTCGTCAGCCTCTTCTACCTGGATCTGTCTGCCCTCGCGTTCCGCCTCTTCCTGCTCCACCCGGTCTCTGTGAACACGACGAGAAAGAACAGTCACACTGAGAAGCACGGAAATATACCAGCCCATTCTGGGCAGGAATCCCTTTTGGTGTTTTAACCATCATGTTATACTTTAGCTATTGAAAAATAGCAGATCTACAAGCTCATAGCGCGGCACAGAGTGCCGCGCTATAAGCTTGTAGGTCTGCTATTTTTTTTAAATGGTGAAAATGTGGCGCAAATCTTTATATACCGGTATATATATTCTTTCAGAGCGAACGTATTTAACTCATATCTTTGATTCTGGAGGGTCCCTGGAACAACATATTTTCAGATGGGGGTCGGCGGCCAATTACATATAATTTTGGGGGTCCTTGACATGAAAATGTTTGACCTCAGAGTTACAGACCCATAAGGGGTCCACTTGGTTCCAAACTATCATTTAGCTGGTGACCCCCTGGAACTCCCTCGATGACCCCTGCGGTTCCCCGGACGCCCTGGAACTCCCTCGAGGACCACTGCGGTTCCCCGGACGCCCTGGAACTCCCTCGAGGACCCCTGCGGTTCCCCGGACCCCCTGGAACTCCCTCGAGGACCCCTGCGGTTCCCCGGACCCCCTGGAACTCCCTCGAGGACCCCTGCGGATCCCCGGACCCCCTGGAACTCCCTCGAGGACCCCTGCGGTTCCCCCGGACCCCTTGGAACTCCCTCGAGGACCCCTGGGGTTCCCCCGGACCCCCTGGAACTCCCTCGAGGACCCCTGCGGTTCCCCGGACATCCTGGAACTCCCTCGAGGACCGCTGCGGTTCCCCGGACCCCACTTTATGGGAACTACTGCTGTATACTTCCATCGGTAACAGGTACGGTCGCCCCTTTTCCATCTCGCCCCACTACTCTACCTAGCTGTAAATAACAAACATAATTCATGTTGGTGATTATATAAAAAGGTATTATATGAATTTATCATTGTTAAGTTCACTCTGTATATCCACGGGCATAATAGCATGATTACACAACATGAACAAGAAATGTGTTTAATAAAACGAAATTAACTGCTAGAAGGTCCTAAATTAACTTAATTAAGCAGTCACCGTCTCTGTGACATGTTGTTCTTTCTAAATTTTAGAGTATAGAGATCGACTACTATACAATCAAATAAATCTGTATACAAGATAATTTCAGATTTCAGAGAGGGATGGAAATACTAAATTAACTTGAGAGCCCACGCAAAACTGCCCAAAATCACTTTCACCTAGAAAATCCATTCACATTTTTTATAATTCAGCTGACTGTGGAGACACATGCTGGAACTTTTTTACTTTGAAATGTTTTATAGTTTCTGAGTTATTTAATTTAAACGCCAAATGCATTCTCAATGGCGAAAACACAAACTTTGGCACCACGTGTTAAAAAAAAAGAAAAAAAAAGTGTTTTGATTTTTCTGATTTTTTTTAATAAAAAATAAATACAAATATATATATATATATATTTTTTTCAAAGACGTCCACAGACGTCTTGGGCTATGCACGTGCGGTAATACCCAGGACGTCCACAGACGTTTTGGGCACAAAATGTGTTAACTACATTAAAAAGAAATCACGGGGGCGAGTAGGTAAAGGGGCGAGTGGTTTGGTATTCCTTCCATCCTCACCTCTCCTCTCGTATCCTCTTGACGCGCTCCGCCCTCTCCTTCTTGTCCTGCTCCTCCAGGGCTCTCTGCTCGGCCGTGTCTTTCTTCACGCGCTCCGTGATGGCCTCGTAGTCCTTGGCGATGTTGTTGAGGAGCCAGTTGAGGCCGTTCTTGATGGACTTGTCCACCTTCTTGCCGTAGCCGAGGACGGCAGAGCACGGCTCCTGGAAATGAGGAATGAGAAGTTGAAACCAGTGACGTCCAGGGTGTTTTGTTTTTTTTGTCTTTTGCCATCCAGGGGAGCTCACACTTTTTTTGACTTGAGAACAGTGTTGCTTTTGGCAGCAACATTTGATTTTAGTTTTAGTCCTAGTCTTTTGAATAGTTTTCACTTAGTTTTAGTCACATTTTTGTCACCTGGAATGTTTTAGTGTTAGTCTAGTTTTAGTCGACTAAATGTCATGGGATTTTAGTCGACTAAATCTACGGTTGATTTAGTCGACTAAAATGTATTTTGGCGGGGCTTGATGCCGTCGTAATGACTTTTTAAACTTGCTGAAAATAGCCGATCTACAAGCTCACAACGCGTCGCAGCGCGACGCGTTGTGGGCTTGTAGATTGGCTATTTTCAGCATGCAACCAAGTGTAAAATGACTTATACTGGATCTCTTGTCCACTAGTCCCTTCCTAACATTTTAGTCTAGTTTTTATTTGTTGACGAAATTGTCGATATATTTAGTCTTAGTTTTAGTCATCATTGCTTAGTTTTTATTTAGTTTCTATTCATTTTTTGTCCGTGAAAAAAGGTAGTCGACGAACATGTTTTGTTTAGTTTTAGTTGACGAAAACAACACTGCTTGAGAGCCAACCTATTTCGACCTGAGGACGATTCTACAAATGTCTTCTAAACCCTGATAGTTTTCTGAAAACGCCATGTTTCTATGTCAGTCGTTCTCAAACATTTTCATGTCAAGGACGCCCAAAAATTATATGCAATAGAGCGTCGCAGTCCCGCCCCCTACCAGGGCCCAGGAAATGATTCTCCGTTCATTTTCCTCATAGACATTTCGTTCATTTTCCTCATAGACATTTCAAAAAGTATTTATTTAAAGATGTTTACGCCGCGGACAAAGCCAACTCGAGTCGTGACAACTCATGACAACAAACACAATTTTTTGGGCCAAACAAATAATTAGAAAGAAGAAAAAAACGGCAGGTTACAACACTTTTTTTGTTGTTTTTCTTCTTTGTAATTATTTGTTTGGTCCAAAATATTGTGTTTGTTGTCATGAGTTGTCACGACTCGAGTTGGCTTTGTCCGCGACGTAACCGTCTTTAAATAAATACTAATAGAAATGTCTATGGGAAAAATCCATTGGGAATCATTTCCTGGGCCATGGCGTCGTCATGAAAGGGGCGGGACTGCGACGCTCTATTGGCCGCCGACCCCCATCTGAAAATATGTAGTTCCAGGGACCCCCACCCCCTCCAGAAGCAAAGATTTGAGTTAAAAACGTTCGCTCTGAAAGAATATGTATATTCAAAGATTTGCACCACATAATTTTCCTTGATTTTTCGAAAATAGCACATCTACAAGCTCGTAGCTTGTAGCCCAGAATGTGTTAAAAATGACCAGTTCAACAAGATCTACCAGCCAAAAGCAAAAATGATGATCCATTGCTGAAATTTGTTGAAAAATGTACCCGAGTACTTGGAATGGGAAATAGAGGGAAAATGGAATTGGTAGTGTTTTTTTTTTTTTTTTTCTTTGTATATAACTTTGTAATCTGTACTAGTCTCAGCTCTTTTAAGAGACAATTACTGCAATTTGTATTAACAAACTTGGGCAACACGCCCTAGTCATGTTATTATTTGTTATTTATTATTGGAATATTTTTTCGTTTTTCATTATTATTTTTTAAATCTTTCTGTTATCTAAGCTCAACTGGTAGCTTCTATAGGAAGGCCACTCGATAAGCCCCTTTGGGGTTTTTTTTGGCACTTCCAGCCCATCATGTATGTAACTAATCTAGTTTCTTATTGAAATATTTGCTTTCTGTATTTCTTTGTTTTTACCATATTGTTGTTATTATGTACATTATGTGCAAATAAACTAAACTAAACTAAACTAATGCTACTGACGTTTGTGTCCAGCAATCTTGAAAACAAAGTATTGCATTGTGGGGTTGAGGCTTTGAGCTGACAGGCCCTTTTAGATGTCAATCAATCAAGTCACCTGAATTAACATGATTCCCTGTCCCTGGCCTTTATTTGAATTAAAAAATAAAAACTTTCTTTTTGAGTGGTGTAAACCACTCCTACATCTGGCTTTGTTGTGCAGAAAAAATGAGCATGGTTGCTATGTTCACCCTGTTCACCCGGGTGTGATTTCATTACGTCAGACATGATTTCATTACGTCAGACAGGCTATATTACACCACTCAGTTCACACGGGTGTGATTTTTATATATTTAAACGGTATACCATGACCTTGGGATGACATGAATGAATTAGGAAGCTAGTGTGAAAATGAATGGTCATTATACAGTATGTCCCCTGCAACTGTATGGTGCTTTAACCCATTCTGACCTGAGATCAGATTCTAAAAAATGTCTTCTACATCCTGACAGTTTTCTGAAAAAGCTATGTTTCTATGTCAGTCGTTCTTCGATTTTTCAAAAAATAGCAGACCTACAAGCTTGTAGCGCGCCACTCGGTGGCGCGCTATGAGCTTGTAGATCTGCTATTTTTCAATAACATAATGCTAACACCAAAAGGGGTTCCCGCCCAAAATGGCTTAAAGTCAAAGCATCCATCAATGGTAAAATAGTAGTATACAGTAAATATGTGTTGCATTATGTTATAGATTTACATCTAGCTGCTAAGTGTGGGAGCCAATCAAATGTCTTCAGTGGCAGGTTCAGAAACACTCACAATCTGACACAAACACTTGTTCTCATTGACAAGCTTCTCCAACGACAGATTCTCTATGATGTCCGCCTCAGCCAGGGCCCCGTCGCGGTCCTGTTTATTGGCCAATCTGAGACAGAGAGAGAGAGAGAGAGAGAGAGAGAGAGAGAGAGAGAGAGAGAGAGAGAGAGAGAGAGCGAGAGAGAGAGAGAGAGAAATTACAGATTAGAGAAACTGTTTTGGGAAATGCTCAATGCTCATTTCTGCTCAACATTAAATATGGATTATGGGACAGACAGAGGCAATGCCGTCTGTGTGTGGGCGGCGGCTCAGGGGTAGAGTCTCCAGATGGTAACTGCAAGGTTGCCAGTTCGAACCTGGGCTCCCCCAGAGTTAGTGTCGAAGTGTCCTTGAGCAAGACACTGAACCCCTAATTGCTCCCGATGTGCACTGCAGGTTGGTGCCTTGCATGGTTTCCGCCGCCATCGATGTGTGAATGTGTGTGTGAATGGGTGAATGTAATGCACAATCTATGTAAAGTGCCTTGGATAAAGGCGCTATATAAATGCACCATTTACCACATATGGTGTCACTCCCCTCGGGCACAGGGAGGTTATTACAGAACAGCTGGGAGTGACATTCACCATGTTTGAAGTCTTCTGACTCTGAACTGCCCTCTAGTGGTGGATGTAATGCTGAACATCCATCCATGCCAACATAAAGGATGCATGAGCAGCCGGTCAAAAGATTGTGATACATTTGAAAACTTGAAAACGAGACATTCTGCATAATGAGTACTTTCTACTTTTAAACCTTAAAGGACAACTTTAGTTTTTTTCAACCAAGGTTCATGTTTTAGGTTGTTATTAGAGAAAGTAAAAGATGAGTGTTATTTGCTTTTCATTTGCTGCTTTCGTTCGTTTTAGGGAGTTAAGCTGTTTTTGACAGGGGGGCGGGGGCATTCGAACATGGGGATTAAATATGTATTTTTACACAATTTTATAGCGATTTATTTTTTTATTATTTACTACAGTCCTACTAGACCCCAGGAAATTACATCTGGCCACAAAAGATCACAGGATCTACTGAATGTGAAGGGGGTGACAAACTGACATGTTGAGCCATACAACACAGTATGGCAGCCCCCTATAGTACCCCCCTTCACATTCAGTTCATCCGGTGATCTTTTGCGTCCAGATGTAATTTCCTGGGGTCTAGTAGGACTATAGTAAATAATAAGAAAATAAATTGCTATAAAATTGTGTAAAAAAACGAAATATTTAGCCCCATGTTCGAATGCCCCCGCCCCCCTGTCAAAAATAGCTAAAATCGTTAAAACGAAAGAAAGCAGCAAATGAAAAGCAATTAACGCTCATCTTTTACTTTCTCTAATAACAACCTAAAACATGAACCTTGGTTGAAAAAAACTAAAGTTGTCCTTTAAGTACATTTTGAAGCCAATACTTTTGCACTTTTACTCAAGAAAAGTTTGAATTACGGATTATTTTACTTGGAATTGAGCACTATTTCTACATTGCAGCATTGACACTTTTACTTGTGTAACATTTGAGTAGGTTTTCCCTGACCGGCAACACTCACACGAGGACGGGCTTCCCGGCGATGCGCGGGTGCTGCAGCACCTCGGCCATGGTCTCGCGGGTCTCCTGGATGCGCTGCACGTCGCTGGAGTCCACCACGAACACCACGCCGTAGGACTCAGAGTAGTAGTTCTTCCAGATGCCCCGGATCCTCTTGCCGCCGCCCAGGTCGAAGATGGTCACCTCGAACTTGCCCTGCTTCAGGTCCACCTTGGAGAACCCCACCGTGGGGGCCACGTCCTGGGGGCTCTCTGGGGGAGGGAGGGAGAGGGAGAGAGAGACAGGTGATCACGCATTAACCCATTTTGACCTGAGATCAGATTCTAAAAATGTCTTCTACATCCTGACAGTTTTCTGAAAAAGCTATGTTTCTATGTCAGTCGTTCTTCGATTTTTCAAAGATAGCAGACCTACAAGCTCGTAGCGCGCCACTCGGTGGCGCGATATGAGCTTGTAGATCTGCTATTTTTAACATAACATAATGCTAACACCAAAAGGGGTTCCCGCCCAAAATGAGTTAAGAAAATAATACAATAGTACACAATAATAGTACATACAAAAATCTTGTTTTGCTTGTCTGGCACGTATACTTGTGTGCAACAAAAAGGTGTTACTGAGAGAAAAGTACTGCCGTAGCAGACAACTCCACAACTCCAGGCACTCCAGGTTCAAACAAAATCCTTCTAGGTGCAACAAGGCTCGAAGATATAAGTTGAGGTGTAGAAAATGCCAGCACTCATTGTATGTCCTTTTACATGGTTTTATTTACCTCCGAGAATGAAAACATACACGTTTCGGCCTGTTATGGCCTTCCTCAGCGTTTGTGACAAACGCTGAGGAAGGCCATACAGGCCGAAAGGAACTGGAACTCTTTGCCTACGGTAATATAAAACTAGAGACGGATGGTAAACTCAAACTATGGTTGAAATCAAATCAATGTATAGTTTCTGACTGGTTAGTGGTTACCTGCATGTATGTCTACTTTTGTTTTGTTCCACAAGTCAATGTATTTGTAATGGGTATGATTTTAGTGTAAAAAACATATTACCAGTATATATTCCTCTATTGTATTTTTTAGAAAAGTATCCTGTGGACAGGTGTTGAGAACTAGCACTCGTGCTAATACACTGTAAGCAAGGCATCTACAAATTGTACAATGTGATGTCCATGTAAAAAATAAATAGGTGATGTAAATAGGTTTTCAAAGTAATGAGTGCCGGGATGCAGGGATGGTCTTTTAGATGAGTCCCAGGGAAATGTCCCACTTCAACAACGTCAGGAGTCATTTTTACAAATTGCAGCATTTAACTCCCATTTCATTTTATATGGCTACAATGTGGTTATATTAATGTAGAAAACAGAAGAAGAAATTATTATTCTAACTAAAGCTCGCAAAATAAACTAGAATAAAATAACAGTACAGTAGTGCATCCCGTGGATGCAGAGGTCGTTGTTTTATTGCATCTTTATTACTATAAACTGCGTTTTGGGATGCAAAATGCACCCTATTTTAATCTCTGCTTCAAGTTACAGCACATTCATACACACAGGACGTCAACCTGGGCCTCACCTCCTTGGATTCCTCGGACTGTTGCCGTCTTTCCTGCGTTGTCCAGCCCCACCATCACCAGAGTCACTTTCCTGTAAGGACAGATACGGCACACAATGACTACAGGTCTGATGCTGAAGACCTCTATCATCCTGGTCCCAGTACCACACAATGACTACAGGTCTGATGCTGAAGACCTCTGTCATCCTGGTCCCAGTATCACACAATGACTACAGGTCGGATGCTGAAGACCTC
The DNA here is from genome assembly GCF_951216825.1 of Electrona antarctica. NCBI lineage: Eukaryota > Metazoa > Chordata > Actinopteri > Myctophiformes > Myctophidae > Electrona > Electrona antarctica. The sequence continues at coordinate 1,717,367 of NC_136803.1, read as the reverse complement.
TATCATCCTGGTCCCAGTATCACACAATGACTACAGGTCGGATGCTGAAGACCTCTATCATCCTGGTCCCAGACAGTATCACACAATGACTACAGGTCTGATGCTGAAGACCTCTGTCATGAGTCATGACCAATCCTGGTCCCAGTATCAAAATCCACCAGAGTGATGAACTGGCGTCTTCATTTCGGGTGCAGTACTTAGTTTAGACAGTTTTTGGTTTAGACTAGTCATTGGTTAGACCAGTCATTAGTCCTACAACTACAACCCATCTCAAACCCTCACCCTAAACCTAACCTCCCACGAGACAGCACACCTAAACCTAACCTTAACCCATGTCTAACCAATGACTAGTCTAAACTAAGTATGCACCCCAACCTCCCATGGGGCAGCACACCTAAACCAATGTCTAACCAATGACTAGTCTAAAATAAGTATGCACCCCCCTCTTCATTTCAGCTTTCTCTACTTCCCTCTATGTAATCTCACCAAAGGACTGCCCTGGGCTGTCACCTCAATATATATGGGAGCATGATACAGTAAGCAGACTCTTATTTTTCCGTTTAGTATACATTCAGGATGCAAACACAAGCAAACACATGCATTCTACATATATGCATGGTACGGTACTAGTGAATACCTAACAACTACTACTAAATGGTACATAATTATTATAATAAAATGTACCGTTACTGTACATGCACACAAATATTAAAAAAAGGCATAGAAACTACAAAAAAGCAAGACAAAAAACCACAAACAATCCAGCACAATTCCTCCTCCTCGTCTCCTGGCTGAAATACTTAACTACAACCCCTGCGTCTCAGGGACATGAATCGTGCAATCCGGCGAACAGTCGTCTGGAGCCACGAGGCCTTCATGAACCGAGAGATTCTGAGGACCGGGCTGCCTCCCCCCCCCGAACCCCACCCCCACCCCCTCCCTGCCAGTCCCCTCACCCAGAATCTACCATTACTGCTACCAAAGCGACAGGCAGCTAGCACCCACCCCGGATGCACACATGTATGTATGCATGCACACACAATGGCTACATAAACACTCTTAACAGATCAGGTTGTGGGATTACGTGGGGGATTTTCAAATTAAACCCTGGGGGATCAGGTCCCTTCGGTTTCCACGTGGAGTAGAAGCAGGGAGGGGTCAAGAGCACTGAATCCAACCACCCTGCCACCTCCAATAGCAGGTCTTCTAATCAACCACCCTGCCACCTCCAATAGCAGGTCTTCTAATCAACCACCCCGCCACCTCCAATAGCAGGTCTTCTAATCAACCACCCTGCCACCTCCAATAGCAGGTCTTCTAATCAACCACCCCGCCACCTCCAACAGCAGGTCTTCTAATCAACCACCCTGCCACCTCCAATAGCAGGTCTTCTAATCAACCACCCCGCCACCTCCAATAGCAGGTCTTCTAATCAACCACCCTGCCACCTCCAATAGCAGGTCTTCTAATCAACCACGGTTCACGCACCTTTCCGCTCTAGTAACAACTAAAGGGTTTGCAGAATATTGTATGTCATTGACTGTACAGCTCAATATTAGCTTCCACAATGACGTAGTTGTGTTTGTAAGTATGGGTTTAATTTTAACTTAGAACAAAGTTTGTTCTAAGTGAGGGTAGGTACCCTCACAAAAACATGCAGTAATCCTGGTCTCTAAACTGCCTCCCCCTGGCCAGCCGGGGCGCCTGATGGAGGGGAAAGGAACTGGTTGGAATAACGTGTTCCTTCCACGCGCTACGTCCGGCTGGGGAAACTCTCCCGTCAGGTGAAAAGAAGCAGCTTGGACTCCTCATGCATAGAAGGAGGCATGAGGTCAGTCCGCTGTCCCCCCCAGGTTGGCAGAGGAAGTGTAGCGCCCAGGATTACATTAGATAATTGACACTGGGTGAAAAAATGGGTTACAAAATCGTGGGATAAAAAAAAATAACTGTACAAACATTGTAGCAGTGGTTCAAGAACAAGACAAGAGAACAAGATCACATTTCCACCGTTCAACGGCATAGCGGCTAAAGGCGCAGTACAGTACAGTACAGTACAGTACAGTACAGTACAGTACAGTACAGTACAGTACAGTACAGTACCGCACCGAGTGGCGCGCTTGTAGGTCTGCTATTTTTGAAAAATCATGAAAATGTACCTCACATCGTTGAATATATATTCTTTCAGAGCGAACGTTTTTAACTCAAATCTTTGCTTCTGGGAGGGTCCCTGGAACAACATATTCTCAGATGGGGGTTGGCGGCCAATTTCATATCATTTTTGAGGTCCTTGACATGAAATACTGAAACATAGGTATTTCAGAAAACTGTCATGATTTAGAAGACATTTTTTAAATTTCGACGTCAGGCCTAAATGGATTTTAAGTAGGGTTTGGACTGGAGTCACATACTCAGGCCTGAATTTTGAAAGCCACTTAAGACAATTACAAAGTTAGCCTACGATAACCCTCAGAATATATTAAGGATTAAAAGACTTGCATTAATCTTCACTAATGTAACGGTACCTCTACACGTGTCCCACATAAAAGAAATCAGACAGCTACAGCTGATTTACAACACTGTTGCTTGAGTCCTTAAAAAGGACCACTTCGGCCTGGGCCATGGCTCAGCGGTCCAGGCACCTTGGCTGGTAACCCAGTCAGTTATATTGAATTGGCTGCCAACCCCATCTGAAAATATGTTGTTCCTACAAGCTTGTAGATCTGCTATTTTTCAATAGCTAAAGTATAACATAATGCTTAAAACACCAAAAGGGGTTCCCGCCCAGAATGGGTTAAGAACGAGAATCACTCCAGTTCTTAGATCATTACACTGGCTTCAGTGGCTCGATATCAAAATAATAATGTATGTCTATAAAACAATGAATTTGTCTCGGGCAAATACAGTATATATATAATCTTGTGGTACATCATGAACCATCCGACCTCGAGTCGACTCAGGTCATCCAGAACAGGTCTCCGTTGCCTTGGAGTTGGGTGGGTTAGGATCTGGGAGGGGCTGTAAACCAAATGGGATTACATGACCTAAACCATGTGGATTGATTCTGAGCTTGTAGAAATGTGGTACCACTACCCGTTCAAAAGCTAATACGGTAATGTTCAGTTGTGATCGATATAGTTATTGCAATAAACTGGTAGCACAGCATAATCTTTCTCACAAGCCTTGATCAATATTTAGAATTTAAGGCCAACAGCAGGCCCACAACTGCAGTAATCTAACTAGCTAACGGCCGGGCTCCACCGGGCGCGTCAGCGTCGCGTCTCCGTCACCGTCAGGGAATGTTCCCTTTTTAATCAATGAAGGATGGCTCCACTGCCCGCGTTGACGGAGACGCGACGCGTGCATTAAAATTGAACCGGTGCGTTTTTTGACGCGACGCAGACGCAACGCAACGCGTCCGGTGGAGCCCTGGCGTTAGAGTAGCAGCAAGAAACGTATCAGGTGAATTGGGACAGTAAACTAATTCAAAGGAAAGCAGGACTAGTCACATCCAGAACACTGGGAAATACAAAAGGAGAGGAAGCCATAAAAATGGTGCACTGTCTAAAAACAACAGCTTCAGAGAAACACACACTTTCAAGGAGAATTCTAAATAAATGTAAAAATGTTTTTTAAAGTGATGCATGTTTAAAGGTATATTCAGTGATTTGACTTAATTCAAATATCACTTGTTTTTTCTTTTTTTCTGGATAATCCTCCCTACTATAGAGTGTGCTGACCATATAAGGAGTTCCTCCCTGTCCCCAGTGAGCCCCTGGGGTCAAAAAACCCTAGTTTCAGTTTTGGTGGCGGGTGGCAAAACCTTCATCCAATCAGGATGAGTGGGGCCTTCCTCCAATCATGATCGAGTGGGGGCGGGCCTTGGTGCACATGCTGTTGGCCTGTACTGTAGAGCGTGCATGTGCACATTTTGTTACCGGGCGGACTGGGTGGTTTTCCAAATCACCCAAATCACTGAATTCTCCTTTAATATTGTATTCCATGAACAGCCAATGAACGTTGACATTTTGACAAGACGACTAGTTGCCATTCATGAATGTGCCTCAGCTCTGGTTCAGAGGTTAATATCAAATGTTTACTAGAACCGACATCAACGCCCTAACGTTCTCTGTTCTTAATGTATGGGTCGGGCGTGGGTATAACAACTAGTGCTGCCAGAATTGGCCAAAAATGACATTTGAATATTCCTTTTAAAACACCCATGGATTCGAACGAATTTCGAAATGTATATGATTTTTAATATGAATATGATATGAATATTGCAGCCTAATATGCTGTAAAACTTTCGCTTTCTTTATCTATATGGTCCGGTCCTGTATGGGCTGAGAAATGCGCTCTCTTGAGTCTTGCGAGATCAAAAGAATGATTCATAATTATCTTAATAGCCTAATTTTTGTATAATGTTTTAGTTTATGTGGCACAGAGTCTCGCCAGAACTCACACAGCAATGTATTGGTTATTTTTTTAATTTGAATCTTAATTTAATACATTCGATTATTATTTTATTTTTTACATTCAAATATTCATTTGAATATGGAATATTCGTTGGCAGCACTAATAACAACTGTATAGTCAGTAGAACTTATTTGACCCAATAAAAATGGGTGAGGAGGAGTGCTGCTGTCCACCCAGCTGTGTTGGGCATGTGCCTGTCCCTTGCAGGCCACTCTGGCTGCTTATTTTGTCAAATGAAGTAACAATGTCAACACCTTACTACTTTAGCCTAAAACGTCTGGGTTTCCGAGGCTACTGCTCCAGTGAATTCAGAGTAAAAGGTGTTTGCACACAGCCTGCGTTTTTCGGGACATAAATGTGACTGAGAGACTGCCATCGCGCAAATTCCAGCTTTTCACCAGAGGAGAAAAACTTTTTTTCCCCTTTTTCAAAATGAGTTAATAGCATAGGCAGACTCTTCACATACTAGAGCATGTCTGAAATAAGTGTCAGAGCTGGGTGTAATGTTAGAGACCACAGAAGTGAACCTTTCAAGCCTGTTTTCTCAACTCGCTGTTTCTCTGCAAGACATTACTCTATAAGCCACATCTTCAAAACTGGTGGGTCAAACTGAACAACCAATGTCAATTTGAAGCTATGATTCCCTGCTTTCATATGACATGAAAAAACAAAAATTCAAAAAAATCCAATGGCAGTCCCTCAGTCAAATTTAGTCACATATATATCGGAGTGAATGTCGGAGCACGGGAAAAAATAATCAACCTCACGTAATGTCAATAACGTTTGCACACTGCTGCCGAATATTGCATCTGTGTGAAGGTTTTTGGACCGGGGTTGATTTATATCAGTTTTTGCAGCTGTCTTTCACATAGCTAGACATGGTCTTTCACCCTTTGAGCCTTTGAGCAGTGCTGTGTCCTTCCAGACCAACATAGTCTCCGCTGAGAAGTTGATCATCTCGTTGAAGATCACAACCACAAAGTAGACTACTATATGAAAAGCCCAAGTGGGGATGAAAATAGGCGGGCGTACGCACGTGCGCACGCACGCGCTATATTTTTCAATAGCTAAAGTATAACATAATGCTTTAAAACACCAAAAGGGGTTCCCGCACAAAATGGCTTAAACCTTTTCAAAATAATTATCGGATCAGGGGATCATCCTCACTGATGCTGCTCCACTATCAATTTCGTTCTGCGAAATTATTGCTACGAATATAAATAACACGCATCACATTCGGTGTGCAAGGATGTTTTGCATGTTTTTTTTTTGCAGATTTCGGATCCGAAAACCTATTTTCAATATGCACCACTTTGAGCACAACAGATGCTGATAAGAGCCTGTGGCTCCTCCTGCGGCTCCTCCTGCTGTTGCTATGACAACTCTAAGACCCTGTCGCTATACACACACGGAGACGACAATGTCGCGTCTCCAAACTTTCCCACTCTGGAAGGTGGTTTCAAAATTAGCCGGTTAAGTCCCCAAAAACACTGTCTCTGTGTGACAGAAAGGGCAGATCGGCTAAATACTTGCCCGGGTAACGCAGAATACGTCCTCGTCTGGACATAGCATCAAAAAGACAGTTTGACGCCTAACTGACCCTCTTGTGCCACAAGCCCGATACATTAGTCGCCCGACAGGGTTCCAAATGAGTCTGTAACTCAGAGAGTGTACAAATGGAACCTTTTTTTCTCTTTTTTTGAGTGGTGTAAACCACTCCTACAACTGGCTTTTTTGTGCAGAAAAAATGAGCATGGTTGCTATGTTCACCCTGTTCACCCGGGTGTGATTTAATTACGTCAGACATGATTTCATTACGTCAGACAGGCTATATAAGACCTTACACCACTCAGTTCACACGGGTGTGATATTTTTTTTTTTTTACAAATCGGTGTCAGTGACAAAATAATTCAGTTATCACAGTAAATGCTCAGTGTGTAATTGTATCCATTAGTGAAAGATCAATTAGTACTGTAAAGGCAATCTGTTCCAAGACATAAGACCATTTTAAAATGCTATTATAGCAGTGGCTCTTAATGAGGGGTCCAGGCTGGGACCCTTAAGGTTACTTGAGGGGGGTTACAAAATACAAATGGACCCTTACAGGACCAGGTCTAATAACTCAGAGTCAGAGTGTACTACAGATGGAGCCGAATGGACCCGGAATGGGAGTCCTTTAAATCAGGGGTTCTCAACGTTTTTGGCCAGGGACCCCCGGAAATGCTTTGGCAATGTCTCGGGACCCCCGCCCCGCCCCCTCCCGACCCCCAATATAAATTGACTGCTACAATAACCTTAAACCACTTTGGGCGGGAACCCCTTTTGGTGTTTTAAGCATTGTTATAATTTAGCTATTGAAAAATAGCAGATCTACAAGCTCATAGCGCACCACCGAGTGGCTCGCTACGAGCTTGTAGGTCTGCTATTTTTGAGAAATCGTGAAAATAAAATTTTAAAACATTTTTTTTTTTTTTTTTAATAATTTGGGGACCCCCTAAAATAATTTGGCGACCCCCCGAGGTGTCGCGACCCACGGGTTGAGAACCCCTGCTTTAAATCAGTGGTTTTCAACCCTTTTCATGTCAAGGCCCATTATTTATTTGGCCTTTGAGCCACGGACCACCACATTTAGCCTGAATTGAGCCTCAGATTTTGTTATCGTTGGATAAAATGTTGTCCACAATTCCATGCTCTATTATTATTAACTCTTGAGAGCGTAAAATGAAACCAATAATGGACCCGTATGGGTCCATTATTTGGTTTCATTTTACGCTCTCAAGAGTTAAAGATCTAATAAGGAAATTAAATGAAATGATTACTATATTTACCCAGGGTATCTGGGCTAAGCTCTAGAACTTGTTTCCAGCCAGGCCCTGCTCATAGAACATTTCATCGTAGTGGTTCAATGCCTTGTTCAAGGGCACTTCAGCGGTGGTAATTTTAACGTGTCGGACCGCTGATTCGAACTGGCGACCTTCCGGTATCAAGACCGCTCCGCAATCCGTTCGGCCACCGCTGCCAAGGGTCCATTTGGTTACCAACTCTCCGTCATTTAGCTGGGGACCACCTGGAACCGCCTCAAGGACCACTGGTTGAAAACCACTGCTTTAAATGAAAAGGTTTGAGAACAGTGTGTGTGTGTGTGTGTGTGTGTGTGTAAGAAGAGGGACGGACAGGTTTACCTTGCAGGCTCACGCCAACGTTTCAACCAGCTGCAGCAGTTAGCCATCAGACTGAACATGTCAGATGAACTGGGTCATCTCTAGTAGCCGGGATGGGAATGAATGAGCTGGTTCATCTATCCTCTCACGAGCCGGTTCTGTTCCTCTGGCAGGAAAGGAACATGGTCAGATGATGAACTCTTAGTCTAGTAATCTAGCCGGGAATGAGCCGTTTCTGTAATCCAACAGTGAACGAGCATCTCAGATGGGCTGGTTCTGTTGTTGTTGTCATCTAACAGTGAAGAGGGAGCATCTCACATGAGCTGGTTCTGTTCATCTGGCTGTGAAGAGGTGGTTCATCTAGCAGGGGGTGGTGGTGGGGGGAAGGGGCCTTCATTCAGACCCATAAAATACAAACTGGTGGTCAGTCAACAACAGGTGGTCACAACACTCAACATGAACGCAATGACGCAGAATGATGGCACAAAGTCTCTAGTAGATATCATTGATAACGTGTTGAGTCAGTCTATAGCACCGTTTACCACTGCTACTTACTTAGTTAGCAGCGCCAGCTAGCCTTAGAACTAGCCAGCCCTTTTAAATGTGACTGACCACTGCTAGCTACTTAGTTAGCTAGCTCAGCTAGCATTAGCATGCTCGGTTGCAGGTTAAATGTCGCTGTTCTCCTCACAGACAGACAGAGAGACAACGGACTGAGCTTCAGACAGACAGACGTCCGAAGGAAAAAACCTGCTGCTTTTCCAGGAAAATGGAATATTCCCTATGAAAAATAACGGACTCATTCAACTCCGTTATTGACGCTGGTTGGTTGGTTGGTTGGGGATAAAGTAGCCCCAGTGTTTGTTTACGCCGTCCTCTGCTGCTGCTAGGCTGCAGCCAGGCGTCACGTGACTGCTCTGACGTCATTACGGCATCTTAGGAGTCAAGTTGGGAGGTTCAATCTTTATTGGCATGAGAAAACAATAACATGCATTGCCAAAGCAAGTAATACCTATAATAAAACAGTTGAAAATGGGGAAAGTATATACAGTTGGAGAGGGTAGCATTGTGAAAACAGAGCTATGTCACATTGCATTGTTATATGTGTAGGCCTAGGCCTACAGAGTAAAAGTGAAAAGCCAGTCTGAGATAAATACACAGACAGAACAGAACTATTATTTTTGAGTAGTGCAAACCACTCCAACGCTTTGTCTGTACCCGTGTCTGTACCTGTGTACCAGGTGTGTACCTGTACGTGGGGCCATGTACAGGTGAGCATGGTTGCTATGGTTAGTGTGTGACGTCACTGCACCACTCAGTTCACACGGGTGTGATTTTTATAATTATGAAAAAAATCAATATATATTATTTTTTTCATGGAGCCTGAGGCCCGGCCCAGCCCGGCCCGACTGATTAGCATATATATTTTAGGCCCAGCCCAGCCCTAAAACTTTTTGAAACGAATAGCCGTGTATTTTATTTATTTTTTTGTTTCCTACATTTTGTTTTCAATTATCCTAATATTAGGCTATTTAAAAACAAGTTTCATGAATTAAAACAAATTCAGTAGTTTCATGAAGAAACAAAAGACAAATCTAAGAAATTCGGGTCCCGGGCAAACGTCTAATTTCTCTTTTGGCTCTTAGCAAGTGTCTTGCTCAAGGACACTTCGACACTAACTCTGGGGGAGCCTGGGTTCAAACTCGCAACCTTGTGGTTACTTCCAGCTACTCTACCCCTGAGCCACCGCCGCCAGTATACTGTATACTGTATGCTGTATAGGGCTGCTTCACAGGCATTGTCCTCCCTGCATGGCCAACCCAACCTATCGGCTTCTCGGATTGCCCAGGACGTCGCGTGACGTTTGTGCTGCTGTATACCAATATAAGTGATAGCGCACACATAGGATCTCCATTCTTTCACCTGCTGAGACTCAAATGATCCATTTTAATTCACACTTCTACCGCTGTGTGAAATGTTGTGCTGGACAGTACATCTGAAAGGAGGACCAAAGAGACTCTTCCATGCTGCGCTGGCAGTGGGCCACAGGGTGTACTCGTTCGGAGGGTGTGGCAGTGTGAACAAAAGGGATCAGATTGACGTGCACGTTTTCAACACAGTGTCTTTGCGCTGGATGAAGTTGCCCCCGGTGAGAAATGGAAAAGGAGCATCATCGTTTCCCCCCGAGGTTCCCTCCAACCGCAAGGGTCACACAGCTGCGCTGATAGAAGATATCATCTACATCTGGGGCGGGCTTGTGAGTATCGAGGTAGAGGAAATTTGCAATGTGCTTTATGCGTTCGATGTCAACACCCACCGGTGGTACAGGCCCAAGATCTCAGGGACTGCTCCAGAGGCAAGGTACAACCACTCGGCCTGTGACTTGGGGAAGGTCATGTATATCTTTGGAGGGGTCAATCTGCTGACTGGATACACTAATGACATCTACAAGCTGGACACCACCACAACGGTCTGGTCTTTAATTAACACTAGCGGCGTTCCAGCGCCGGTTTCATTGGGTCACTCTGCTACCATAATAGGGACTAAGATGTTTGTATTTGGGGGGAAAGGGTACAGGTCCCACCACAACAACATCAGAGTGTTTGACACAGAGACCAGCTCCTGGCTGAGCACGCCCTCTGCACTGCCATGTCTTCCGAAAGGACGGAGGTATCATTCAGCCCTGGCCTACAATGGAGAGCTGTTCATATTCGGTGGTGACAACTTGCGTCTCGAACGGACCTTCAGTGACCTGTGGAAATTCAATCCACAGACCTTCTCCTGGAGGAAGGTTGAGCCCAAGGGGAAAGGCCCGTATTGGATGCATAGGATGGGCATTTGCTGTGTGGGAGACCGTGTCATCCTCTTTGGCGGATACTGGACGCCCGATGACCTGTACATCTTAGACTTAAGTCCTAGTCTGAAGACGTTGTGCAAGACAGCGGTTATTCAGCACGGACTGGAGCAGTTGGGACTCCCACATGACATCCGATGGGAACTGGCAGCCATGACTAACCGAAAGCAGCGAAAAGAAAACAGCCTGCTTAAAAGGAAAAAAGAAAAAAACGACAACGGTAGAGAACGAGTTCCAGTCAGTGGAGCAGAAGAACGGGACGAGGAGACGAGGAGAACGCCGCCCCTAAAACGTCTCCCTTCATTCAGATGAAAAAGAAAGCCAAGCACAGGAATGTGCTTCAGCGATAGCCACCAGGAACTAAGCAGCATAATTATGGGGAGAATTACTGAACTGTGCCCGAGCAGCATATGGCTGCAACCAATATAAACTGCCCAGTTGATCTCCATGAATATAGAACAAAGCGGAGATCCGGCCACACTTAATGTTAAAAAGGAGGAAAACTTTATTCAACCGACATGTTTCGACCTATACGGTCTTCATCAGGGCTGATGAATAAAGTTTTCCTCCTTTTTAACATTAAGTGTGCCCGGATCTCCGCTTTGTTCTATATAGATGTGTTATCCCGATTGATCCCAGGAGCACCTTTTTACTATTTTTATATTTTTTTATACCTGCACACCTCCTGAGCACCTGGTTGCTTCCTTGCCTCTGCCCTGATCTCCATGAATGTAGAGATGCTTAGATGATCTCCATGAATGTAGAGATGCTTAGATGATCTCCATGAATGTAGAGATGCTTAGATGATCTCCATGAATGTAGAGATGCTTAGATGATCTCCATGAATGTAGAGATGCTTAGATGATCTCCATGAATGTAGAGATGCTTAGATGTTTCTAAAGCAGAACCTATGGGAGAAGAACATTAGTCCAAAGGTGGAGACCTTTGTGGTTGTTTTTTTTAAATCATACTTTTATTATTCATTAATTTATTCCATTTATCAAAGATTGGAGCCTATCAATCGCTGTATACAGGGATTACAGGGGTGCATACTTAGTTTAGACTAGTCATTGGTTAGACATGGGTTAAGGTTAGGTTTAGGTGTGCTGCCCCGTGGGAGGTTATAGGTTTAGGGTGAGGGTTTGAGATAGGTTGTAGTTGTAGGACTAACCAATGGTCTAACCAATGACTAGTCTAAACCAAAAACTGTCTAAACTAAGTACTGCACCCGGATTACAATGATGTTAGTGTAGTAAATCAACTTTGAAGCGGCTACATTTCTTAAACACTACAGACGACGTATATCAAAATGTTTATCTCACGTGTTTATTATTATGCAGTTTGCACACATTATATTTAGCAAACACAAACAGAAATATAACGTATACACTACAAATCTGCATCTAACTGTTATTTCTATGTTTATTTTGTTTACAGTACGCCATTAACCCATTTTGACCTGAGGACGATTCTACAAATCTCTTCTAAATCCTGACAGTTTTCTTAAAAAACTCATGTTTCTATGTTAGTGGTTCTCAACCTTTTGCATGTCAAAGACCCCCAGAATGATCTGAATTTGGCCGCCGACACCCCTATCTGAAAATATGTTGTTCCAGGGACGCAAAGATTTGAGTTAAAAACGTTCGCTCTGAAAGAATATATATTCAAAGATTTGGGCCACATTTTCACGATTTAAAAAAAATTGCAGACCTACAAGTTCATAGCGCGGCACTCGGTGCCGCGCTATGAGCTTGTAGATCTGCTATTTTTCAATAGCTAAAACACCAAAAGGGGTTCCTGCCCAAAATGGATTAACATGATAGTAATGCTAGTAATTATTATCCCTGCCAGGACGGAACGGCCAAAGGCAGGGGCATGTTTTCTAGGCCTGTAGCATGTTTTAAGGGGCGCTATAGCCCCTTCTATAAACAGCTTTTGTCCCCAAACGTCTCAAGATTTGCCATTGACAATGAAGGGGGAATTCAGGTCAAATGTCCGCTAAATATGACGTAAATTAAACATCAAAACATTGGACGCCATTGACATTTTGAAGGGAAATTTTACGTCATATGTAAACATATGACGGTGTGGCAGCGGTGGCCGAACGGATAGCGGATCGGTCTTGATACCGGAAGGTCGCCAGTTCGAATCAGCGGTCCGACACGTTAAAATTACCACCGCTGAAGTGCCCTTGAACAAGGCATTGAACCACTACGATGAAATGTGTTCTATGAGCAGGGCCTGGCTGGAAACAAGTTCTTGAGCTTAGCCCAGATACCCTGGGTAAATATAGTAATCATTTCATTTAATTTCATTTCACAAGCAAATCAGCTTGAGGTCATAGATACCTGACGACGTCATAGACTGACTGGCCTCCAAGGATCTAGGCTTCACTCACACTGTCACAACAGAATGTTGTATAGCTGATGCATGAGACTTGTTGACTGTTGCAAGCTCGCAATTCATTTCCAATGGGAGTCACGTGGTTTGAAGAGACAAACGTGTTGTATGAGGGGGAGGGGGGCAGTCGAAACACATACAACATACATACATCAGCTTGTAGGCAAAAAATGTTGTATCAAACCATGTGACTTCCATTGGAAATGCATTGGGGCGACCATGACACTTATACAACTTGCATACATCTACCATGCAACATTGTTGCGGCGGTGGCTCAGGGGTAGAGTTTACAGATGGTAACCGCAAGGTCGCCAGCTCAAACCCGGGCTCCCCCAGAGTTAGTGTCGAAGTGTCCTTGAGCAAGACACTGAACCCCTAATTGCTCCTGATGTGCTGGTTGGTACCTTGCATGGTTTCCGCCGCCATCAGTGTATGAATGTGTGTGTGAATGGGTGAATGTAATGCACAATCTCTGTAAAGCGCCTTGGATAAAGGCGCTATATAAAATGCACCATTTACCATAAAATGCACCATTTATTGTTGTATGCTAGATGTATAGGTGTGAGTGAAGCCTTTGTGTGTACATTATTTCACCCATACAATTACACTGGCACCATTGGGTGGCCTACCCCAGCTAGTGCCCAGGAGGACACATTTAGTTGAAGTTGTTTAATTTATTATTGAGGGGCGCTAGTTCCTCCTACTGTATACACAGGTTTAATGTTTGTCTTTAGTTCATGTCATTTATGTCATATTGTCTCTTTATTGTTAATGGCGTTTAATGCTTGTGTTTGTTTTACATCACCATTACATCACCTAATCAACATGAGTTAGACTTTAATATATTTGCGCCCCTCACTTCACACGGGTGTGATTTTTAATTCTTATTTATTTAATGACTGCATTTTAATTTATTTAGCCTTAGTTCAAAAGTCATGAGGATAGCACATAGTTCTGAGTCTGACCTTGCATTGTAATTGGCGGAGAGGAATTGTTAATGTCTCCAAATATAGAATTATGCCCATAAATGAACTGGAGATGACCTACATCAGTGCAACGTCAGCGCAAATCGGCGTCGTTAGTCAACAATATTATCAACAGTGAAAATCATCATTGTCATGTCATAGATTATCATGGAAAACGCTAATCAACCCAGTTTGTCTGTCCTGGGTTAATCTCACAAACCACCGGGAGGTTTGGAACTCCATATATGGGCATAAAAGGGACACAAACATAATAAGTGGGTGGGGCATGCATTTCCAACTTGCATCGTTCCAAGTAGGCCAGTGCCCCATTAGGCACCGTTCTAGTATCTAGTATCTATAATTTGATGCAACTGAACTCCAAACCAAATGTGAGATGCGTGGCATTTATTTACTCAGACATAATAACATCACAGATGTAAATGCAGATTTACATTTTCAAATTTCATCAGATCTTATCAATTAAAATGAAAACAAAAAATAAATCAATTATATTAGTGAAATCTTTGTCAGCGTTGCAGTCAAAAGTACATAAATTAAATTCAAAATGATACAGTGATTCTATGTTTTACAAGGAAAAGATTTGGAAATATATTGAATGTAGATTCCCCCCATCTCTCTCCCTGTTTCCTATCTACCTACTGTGCATCTATCAATAAAAGGCAAAAAGCCCCAAAAATATATTTAAAAAAAACAACGGTGGCTTCACATATTTTTCATAATCTTCACCCTTAATTATTGTAATTCACTATTTATGGAATTATTTCTTAAAATACAAAATAACTGCACACCCGTTTTAGGAAAATATTTCAAGCAATAAGACTTCAACAGGTTCAACAGAATTATACGTGCAGTCATGAATATCTATCTATTTTTCTACAGTCACTATATGCGTGTGACATCATTATCATACCCATAAGTTATTATGAGGGAACGGCCTACTGAGCGGCAAAAAACTACTTTCTGGCCTTAACAGCCCATACATCCAAACATAAAAGTCCTATTAGATTGCATAAAATGACTTTAAACAACATTAAATTCACTTTGTCGCTCACTTTGCCACTCGATCTGCCAGCCCTCTATTCTCATCATCCAGGCCCAGAGTTACACTAACCTTCCCTGGTAATATCTTCATAGTATGAATATTCTCAATGAACGGAAAGAGTGTGCCAGTGAACGTGTACGTGAACGTGTGTATGTGTGTGTTATTGTCCAGGTCGGAGAACAACAGCTGTCCTTTGTCCCAGTCCAGCTGGACTCTGATCCTCTTGGGGATCTGCATCCACGAGAGGTCGGTCATGGACTCTGCGGTGCGCGCCGTGTACCCGCCCGCGAACGAACACAAGCTCCAGTACTGCCCCCCGATACCTCCCTTCCTCTGAAACGACTCGGTCAACACGCCCATCTCCCAGTATCCGCTGTCCGAGACCTCCACGTCCCAGCTGTGAGTCCCCGAGCGGAAGCCCTCGGAGCCCAGGACATAGTCGTAGAAGTCGAACCTCTCCGGGTTGTCGGGGAGCTGCTGTTGCTCCGGCGTCACGCTGGTCAGATCGTCGGACAGGATGCGTGTGTGGGCAGTGTTGGGGTCCAGGATGACGGGAGTGTAGGAGACGATGGCCTTCATCTTGTCCCAGACTCTGAAGGTCAGGTTGCCCAGGTGTTTGGCCACGTCTATCAGCGCTCCGGAGGCCAGCTGTGGGCCCTCCAGTGTGAACTGGACTCTCTCCGTGGTGGTCTTCCACTTCTCCAGAAAGGAGATGTGTTCGGCTCCCAGCACCTCCTCTATGGCCCCGATTGTGTTCGAAACGGTCGATATCTCTCTGTCCAGTCGCTCGATCTTCTCCTTCATCATCCGACTCTTCTGCCGCTGTTCCTCTCTCAGTGCAGCGATCCTGACCTCCTCGTCCTCGTGTAGAAACTGATGGAGCTTCTGAAACTGTTCCCTAATCCGCGTCTCTGTGATCTGGGTCTGGACCATAATGTGTTCCGCTGCCTTGTCACATGTGGTTTTATCTTGATTGAATACCTTCAGTTTCTCCTGTAAAGGCTTCAGTTGTTTCTGGACTTCTTCCTTGCGGTCCAGTGCAGCTTCATCGACGGGTCTGAAGCTGTGGTTGTTGTGTTTTTTAGAATCCCGACACACAACACACACTGGCTGTTGACATTCGAGACAGAAGAGCTTGAGTTTCTCAGCATGCAGACCGCAGAGATCCTCAGGCCTCTGGCGTTTTGAAGCTCTCTGCAGCCGTCTCTCCTGTACGAAGCTCTCACACAAGTTCTTCAAAGCCCGGTTACAGGGCGGACGTTTTCTTTTACTGACTTTTTTACAAACCGGACATTCGTTCAATTTCTTATGTGTCCACCAGTTCTGCAGACAGGCTTTGCAGAAGCTGTGGCTACATGACAGGAGAACAGGCTCTTTGAAGATGTCACGACACACAGCGCAGGAAAAATCCTCGTCTGAAAAACACGACTTGGAAGCCATTTAGACTTCTGAGATTTGAAAAAAAACACTCTGCTCAAGACAGAAAATGAGCCGGTCCCGGTAACAGTAACTCCTCTAGATTAGAATGTTCCCTAAACGGTAACAGTAACTCCTCTAGATTAGAATGTTCCCTAAAGGTAACAGTAACTCCTCTAGATTAGAATGTTCCCTAACGTTTAACAGTAACAGTAACAGTAACTCCTCTAGATTAGAATGTTCCCCAAAGTTTACTTCCAAATGTGATTCCTTGTTCTTGTTGAGGTCATTCATCAGACAGGATGAGTAGCAGATTGAAGTGGTCTGGCAGTCAGCAGTATTCCTTCCTGTGGAAAGTGCCTGCCCTCTCTCTCTCTCTCTCTCTCTGGAAGGTGTGAGAGTCACTTTTGTGAGTTTCGTCTGAACTGATTCAACTGAAGGTGTGAATCTTTTATAATGATGATGAGACTGGAAGGGGTGGAGCTTGACAGACCACACACCTGATGCAAATGTATAAACATGTTTGTTGTTGGAATGAACTTGTTGACACAGAGGAAAGAGAAAGATTACTAGAAACCATGTTATGAACAATTTCTTTTGAGAATGACAAATCTCAAATCTTTGAATATATATTATTACAGAGTGAACATTTTAACAAAAAAAACTTCTGGGAGGTCCCTGGAACAACATATTTTCAGATGGGGGGGCGGAGGCATATTACATATAATGTTTGGGGTCCTTGACATGAAATATTGAGCACCACTGATACAGAAACATAAGGTTTTTCAGAAAACTGTCAGGATTTTGATTTTTGATTTTATTTCGACGTCAGGCCTAAATGGGTTAAAGTGTCTTTTGATGAATTGAACATGGTGGACCCTGTTGTAAACAAGTGTAATGCTTAATTGGGTCGTCCACTCACAGTTAACAGCCTTTGTATTGAGTTTGTGCTTGAAATGTACTGTAATTCTGCAAAGTGTTAATAAAATTTTCAATCAATCAATCAAAGAAGAGTTGTTGTGTGGGTGACATGCACTAGTATTGTTACTGTATGTACATACTGTAGTGTACACACACGTCTAAATGTGAGTCAGTGTTGTTAATTTAACACACGCACACACGTACGCACACACACAAAGTATACTGACAGACAGCACATTTACACTTTGCAGACAATTATATTGATTGATTGATTGAAATATTTATTAACAGTTTGCAGAATTACAGTACATTTCAAGCACAAACTCAATACAAAGGCTGTTAGTGGACGACCCAATTAAGCATTACACTTGTTTCCAATAGGGTCCACCATGTTCAATTCATCAAAACATTTAGAGACGTACCAATAGACACTTCTATATAGACAAAGAACAGAACAGGAATTCATCATAATGGAGGTAAAAAAGGGAAAAGAAACATATACAGTGAGGGAAAAAAAGGGGTGGGTCTTATATACAGAAGAACAACACTATCGGTTGAACAAATCAAGTTTTATCTTCTAAGACTTGCATACATTTTACTCTCAGGCTAGTTCTGAGGGTAAGACATTCTTGGATCTAACCTATTCACTGCTGAGACATTAAAAACTCAAAATAGTCATAAAAAACTGAAGACAAATCACTCTGAAAATACTTCTTAATTTGTAGCAAGGATTTCCATCCCATTCCCATTCCCATCCGCACCAATGTAACGTTCTCAGAGTATAAGATAAGTGGGTTGGACCAGATACTTAGTAATTTGATTCAAATAAATGGTTTTCTAAACGTCGTTCCCCCCCCCCCCTCCCCCCCATGCTGGAGACCCCCACCTTCACTTTAAGAACCCACTAATAGACATATGCTGATTAGATTTACACAAAACACTCACTGAAAGTGGGGCGAGGGGTGACACTCAATGTGTTCCTCTTGTTTCTGCTATATGTTCCACTCCAGGACAATGAATGAATTAACATCAGCAGTAAGAATCCCACCAGGGAGCTCCCATTGTTTTACAACCTGTTGGTTTTGGTGTGAAGCATCTTGATGGCCTCAACACAATGGAGCTGGAACCCCCCCCCCCCCCCCCTTCACACACACACACACACACACACACACACACACACACACACACACACACACACACACACACACACACACACACACACACACACACACACACACACACACACAGTGGATCACACTCCGAGAGTGGAGGTGAAACCAGCTGCAACCATCTGCATTTGATCTCTCACTGATTACACTCGCCTACCCAAAGTGAGTTTGAAACTATAAACAAAATACTATACAAAATACTATATATATATAATATAACAATGTGCACACAGCAGCAAGATTTGTGAACTTTTTGATTGATTGATTGAAAATTTTATTAACAGTTTGCAGAATTACAGTACATTTCAAGCACAAACTCAATACAAAGGCTGTTAACTGTGAGTGGACGACCCAATTAAGCATTACACTTGTTTACAACAGGGTCCACCATGTTCAATTCATCAAAACATTTAGAGACGTACAAATAGACACTTCTATATAGACAAAGAACAGTACAGGAATTCATCATAATGGAGGTAAAAAGGGAAAAGAAACATATACAGTGAGGGGAAAAAGGGGGGGGCGGTGGGGGGGATTCAGATTTTTACGGGGGCCAGTTTCGAATTGCAGCCATCCGTAGGTGCCCATTGAGAGCGGTTTTGAAGGAGTCAAGGGATTCGCATGTCTTAATGACTGTTGGTAGGGCGTTCCACATTTTGGTGGCATAGGAGCGAAAATAATTTAGTCCCTTGTTTGTGCCGAATCTGGGTTGAACATGATTCGTTGCACTCCCTCTGGTGTTGTGGGTGTGGACTTCGTTAACATTAAGGAAGTATCTACACAGGTACATGGGTATCTTGGTGGAGTATCGAATCTTGTGGACCAGACCCATTGCAAGATGCTGTACTCTGTCGCTGTTATTCTGTTGCCACAAAATAAAGTTAAGCCAATATGAACCACCCTAAGGACTACTATCTGTACCAAGTAGGCCTACCGCTTTAAACACAACTTAAAATGTATTTGTATACTATTTAAATAGTCTTAAAAATGTTTCAATAAAGCTTTATACAATGAATAAAATGTATAAAGACGGAATGTGATGTAGCTCTGTTTACAAAATGCTGTACCCCCTCCAACTTTACATTTACCCATTTTCGACACTTGCTTTGGCAATGTAAATGTATGTTTTCTCATGCCAAAGTACTTTTACTTCAACAAATATATATATATTTTTTAGCGGTTTCAGCCTTACAGTAGTCTGACAGGAAATGGGGAGAGACTTGCAGTGAAGGCCGTCGGGATCGGGAGTCGAACCCACAGCACACTGCCAGAGTGGATTACTAGCCAAGGTGCCTGGACCGCTGAGCCACGGCCCAGGCCAATAACAACCAAATATTAAAGCCGTATAATAATAACCAATCTACAACTCTCACTGTCGCATCAATGTGTTGTGAGCTTGTAGATCAGCATTTTATTTTATAGAAATGAGACAATTCTTGAAAAAACATAGTAACCTACTTACTTTAAGTATTTGAAGGCAATAGGTTTGTACTTTTATGTTAAATATAAGCTCTTTACTTGTAACAGATATTATTTAATGTTTTGATGTATTACCATGTTTTTTGTTCTTGCTTTGGATTAAGAGCGCCTGCTAAATGCCTAAATAAAAATAATAATACATTGTGAGGTAGATGTTCAAATGGCTTTGAATGGTTGAGTGAATATACTATAGCTTCTCGCAACGCCAGCAGAGGTCAGTATTCTTCAACTTCCTACGCCAATAATGCTGCTGCTCTGACAAAACTCTGTCTAATCACTATTCAGCACAACTGACGATATTTCTAACGTGATTAATCCATTCTCAGATCTTCTAATAACGGCTAGGTGTGCTGTCATGCCTGTTTCAGCACGGCGGGATAGCCTATTTCAACCAATTGTACCACCAGTGGTAACTGGACAGGATTTTTAGATCGTGTTAAAAAAGGCCACACATGGGGACAGCTGGAGAAGATGGCCCAGGACCGGGATGTCTGGAGAGCTCTTGTTCGTGGCCTATGCCCAAAGTTGGGCTACAGGCGTAAGTAAGTAAGTTAAAAAAGGCCTCAAGTGGGAATTGTGTTATTTGTCCCTCTTCTACTCTACCCTGGTCAGAGTTACCTGGGAGAGTAAGAAAACATCAGTCTATTTTAGGCAGGGACAGTCCACCATCACTCTTTGCTGCATAATATAACTTGCTGTTAAATACAGGCAAAGAGGTTTCATGGATGCGGTGAGAGACGATATGCAGCAGTCACAGCTGGAGACATGAAGAAAACAAATAGAATACATCTTCAGAAGTCCTGAGATTTGTTTTGCTTTAATCCCTGAGTGTTCCTGTGAGCACAGTTGAATGGTGTGTTTTAGAAATGTCTTCATTTGGATGGCTAGAAATGGTAACTTATGCAAAGTCAGCCTCAGACTCTTTAATGATAATGATAATTCATTTATTTATATAGCACATTTCTAGACGAAGTCACAAAGTGCTTTACATCAAGAGAACAATAAAAGATCAATCCATAAAAATATAAAACATACATAATAATACAATAATGACAGTTAGGAAAAGGCTTTAAGATAAAGGTGGGTTTTCAGCAGAGTTTTAAATGTGGATATTGATTTTGCGCATCTTAGGGCGCATCTTAGGTCATGTAATTGTGTCGCTTGAACAATGATTTTAATCTCTCGGTGGGAACGCACCCCCGGCGTCTATGGATATTAATACACAAGAACAATATCAGACCTTCAAGAATCAATTTATTGAACAATTACACACTTCTATGATCATACAATAACATATAATATAATATTATATGTTATAACATATAATATATCTGAATAAGGAGATATTCATTTATTATGAATATCCTTTTAATAATATGTATGGAATGAATATGAAATTAAAACAAAACAATGGCATGACAATGATCTAATTAATAATGAATCAATATAGATGAACAATGAATGATTTGAATGTCACTAATTAAGTGTAATCAACCAACAACATGCTCACAGCAGTAGGAGAGGACAGACTGAAGGACTCGAGGTCAAGGACACTTCGACACTTAGCCAGGAGGAGACGGGAATCGAACCTGGAACCTTCGGATCCCAAGGACGGCTGCTCTACAGGTACCTCCTGACCCACTGCCACATCCGCGTCCGCACGAAGAGATTTATAAATCTGTGGAGAACCTGCGGCCATCCAGGACACCGGTCTGGTGTCCATTTCACTACATCTGATGAGAAAACAGCACAGTAAACATTAAAAAACATCATTCACTGAGTGACTGACATCGACCCTCCTCGCTAAATATATGCCCAGCCACGAGCCGAGCACCTATCTTGGGCATAGGAGCCAGCGCCACCAACCTGGAGGGTCCACTTGAGACCAGTGGGAACTTTCCAGTGAGTCATGAGGACCACATAGGGACAGTGGGACACGGTGAGCAAGGACCACATAGGGACAGTGGGACACGGTGAGCAAGGACCACATAGGGACAGTGGGACACGGTGAGCCATGAGGACCACATAGGGACAGTGGGACACGGTGAGCCAGGACCACATAGGGACAGTGGGACACGGTGAGCCAGGACCACATAGGGACAGTGGGACACGGTGAGCCAGGACCACATAGGGACAGTGGGACACGGTGAACCAGGACCACATAGGGACAGTGGGACACGGTGAGCCATGAGGACCACATAGGGACAGTGGGACACGGTGAGCCAGGACCACATAGGGACAGTGGGACACGGTGAGCCATGAGGACCACATAGGGACAGTGGGACACGGTGAGCCAGGACCACATAGGGACAGTGGGACACGGTGAGCCAGGACCACATAGGGACAGTGGGACACGGTGAGCCATGAGGACCACATAGGGACAGTGGGACACGGTGAGCCAGGACCACATAGGGACAGTGGGACACGGTGAGCCAGGACCACATAGGGACAGTGGGACACGGTGAGCAAGGACCACATAGGGACAGTGGGACACGGTGAGCCAGGACCACATAGGGACAGTGGGACACGGTGAGCCATGAGGACCACATAGGGACAGTGGGACACGGTGAGCCATGAGGACCACATAGGGACAGTGGGACACGGTGAGCCATGAGGATCACATAGGGACAGTGGGACACGGTGAGCAAGGACCACATAGGGACAGTGGGACACGGTGAGCCAGGACCACATAGGGACAGTGGGACATGGTGAGCCAGGACCACATAGGGACAGTGGGACACGGTGAGCCAGGACCACATAGGGACAGTGGGACACGGTGAGCCAGGACCACATAGGGACAGTGGGACACGGTGAGCCAGGACCACATAGGGACAGTGGGACACGGTGAGCCAGGACCACATAGGGACAGTGGGACACCCCTGATGGCACAATGTCACGAGGCGTGATGGACTGACAACCTTCAGGAGTGTGTCACGAGGCGTCGTGATCTTCATATAACGGAGACAGCCTTATATGGAGCGTCACACGAGGCGTGTTGTCACGAGGCGTGATGGACTGACAACCATATATGTGAGTGACGGAGCGACGGACAGGTTTCGCAGGTTTTCATAGTAATTCTGCGACCTACAGTCACAATAATAATAAATAATACCTCCTCAAGCATTGGATGCACAAGGACAATACAATAATAATAATACCTCCTCTAGCATTGGATGCACGAGGACAATACAATAATAATAATACCTCCTCTAGCATTGGATGCACAAGGACAATACAATAATAATAATACCTCCTCTAGCATTGGATGCACAAGGACAATACAATAATAATAATACCTCCTCTAGCATTGGATGCACGAGGACAATACAATAATAATAATACCTCCTCTAGCATTGGATGCACAAGGACAATACAATAATAATAATACCTCCTCAAGCATTGGATGCACAAGGACAATACAATAATAATAATACCTCCTCAAGCATTGGATGCACAAGGACAATACAATAATAATAATACCTCCTCAAGCATTGGATGCACAAGGACAATACAATAATAATAATACCTCCTCTAGCATTGGACTGCACGAGGACAATACAATAATAATAATAATACCTCCTCTAGCATTGGATGCACAAGGACAATACAATAATAATAATAATACCTCCTCTAGCATTGGATGCACAAGGACAATACAACAATAATAATAATACCTCCTCAAGCATTGGATGCACAAGGACAATACAACAATAATAATAATAATACCTCCTCTAGCATTGGATGCACGAGGACAATACAATAATAATAATAATACCTCCTCTAGCATTGGATGCACAAGGACAATACAATAATAATAATAATACCTCCTCTAGCATTGGATGCACAAGGACAATACAATAATAATAATACCTCCTCTAGCATTGGATGCACAAGGACAATACAATAATAATAATACCTCCTCTAGCATTGGACTATAAGGACAATACAATAACAATAATACCTCCTCAAGCATTGGATGCACAAGGACAATACAATAATAATAATACCTCCTCTAGCATTGGATGCACAAGGACAATACAATAATAATAATACCTCCTCTAGCATTGGATGCACAAGGACAATACAATAATAATAATACCTCCTCTAGCATTGGACTATAAGGACAATACAATAACAATAATACCTCCTCAAGCATTGGATGCACAAGGACAATACAATAATAATAATACCTCCTCTAGCATTGGACTATAAGGACAATACAATAACAATAATACCTCCTCAAGCATTGGATGCACAAGGACAATACAATAATAATAATACCTCCTCTAGCATTGGATGCATGAGGACAATACAATAATAATAATATCTCCTCTAGCATTGGATGCACAAGGACAATACAATAATAATAATACCTCCTCTAGCATTGGATGCATGAGGACAATACAATAATAATAATACCTCCTCTAGCATTGGATGCATGAGGACAATACAATAATAATAATACCTCCTCAAGCATTGGATGCACAAGGACAATACAATAATAATAATAATACCTCCTCTAGCATTGGATGCACAAGGACAATACAATAATACCTCCTCAAACATTGGATGCACGAGGACAATACAATAATAATAATAATACCTCCTCTAGCATTGGATGCACAAGGACAATACAATAATAATAATACCTCCTCTAGCATTGGATGCACAAGGACAATACAATAACAATAATACCTCCTCTAGCATTGGATGCACAAGGCCAATACAATAACAATAATACCTCCTCTAGCATTGGATGCACAAGGACAATACAATAATACCTCCTCTAGCATTGGATGCACAAGGACAATACAATAATAATAATACCTCCTCTAGCATTGGATGCATGAGGACAATACAATAATAATAATACCTCCTCAAGCATTGGACTATAAGGACAATACAATAATAATAATACCTCCTCAAGCATTGGACTATAAGGACAATACAATAATAATAATACCTCCTCTAGCATTGGACTATAAGGACAACACAAGCTCACCTATTTCGTCCTTGAAGACAACAGCAGGCTCAGTATCTGGAGCAGCATCCTGTTGAACACAGTTATGTTGTTTCATTTCATGAAGTATGGTTATTGTACAAGATCACATCTATTGAACAACATTATGTTTTGAAAGGAGATAAGAGAAAGAAAGCAAAAATACCTATGTTTCTATGTCAGTCGTGCTCAATATTTCATGTCAAGGACCCCCAGAATTATATGTATTTGGCCGCGGCCCCCCATCTGAAAATATGTTGTTCCAGGGACGCCCCCGGATGCAACGATTTGAGTGAAAAATATATTTTCGAAGATTTGCGCCAAATTTTCAAAAATAGCAGACCTACAAGTTCATAGCGCGGCACCGTTGTAGATCTGCTATTTTTCAATAGCTAAAGCATATCATAATGCTTTAAAACACCAAAACGGGGTTCCTGTCCAAAATGGGTTAAAGTGAGTGAATGAGTTTAGAATGCATCATGTGTTCTTTCTTTACCAGCTCCTCTAGCACGTCGCGGACAGCGTCAGTAATCCCATGCTTGTGCTTCTCATACAGCTCTTCTGTCACAGCAGCGCATTCTGGGAACAACACAGACACAACGTTGATGCAGCTGCTCAGACCAAGCAAGCCCCCATGCATTCAGGACCACGGCCGTCGCCTGGTGGTCAAATCCATAGAGTTATATACAAACTGGGCGGACGGACTGCACCCGGAACTGGGAGAACGCTCTATACTTCTGCATTTTTCTCGATTTGGGCACCAAAGTTTGGCCAGTAGGGTAGGGCGGCTTCAACGTTTCCCAGACACTCTGGGGGCCTCTGGTCAAATCTAGGGTAGCAACACTTCCACACCACATTTAAAACGCAACTTGTGCATGCTTCTATGATCTGAAACGCTAGCTATTGGTTATCTATTGGCCTCGATATTGAGGCCAATCCCTTATTCGGGGTACCATTTTGGACTGAGGTCGATAAAAAAAAACATTTTCCTGAAAAACCCATGTTTCTACTTTCTATGTCAGTGGTGCTCAACCTTTTTCATGTCAAGGACCCCCAGAATTATCTCTATTGGGTCACGGACCCCCATCTCAAAATATGTAGTTCCAGGAACCCCCCCAGAAGCCAATATTTTAATTAAAAATGTTCGCTCTGAAATATATATATATTCAAAGATTTGTGCCACATTTTCACGATTTAAAAAAAATGGATCAAGGCAGACCTCCGGGTGAAGTTATCTACTCTATTATTTTCTCTTACATTATGTTCTGTTCAGTTCAGTTCAGTTCAGTTCAGTTCAGTTCAGTTCAGTTCAGTTCAGTTCCTTGCCATTTCATATTTCTAGGTGGGAGGTATATGAAACCATTAAACTGCAGCTTGTTGCGGGACAGTCTTCTTCTCACCTGCAAAGGTTGGTCTTTGGTCTCGGTTTTGGCTCCAGCATTTCACCATGATTTCTACCAGCTCCTCCAGCCCTGGGACCTCCTCCGCCTTCATGTTTTCAACGTCCTCTAGGGATGGTCTCACTCCGTTGGAAGCATCAAACGGTGCATAGCTGTGCCCGGGGTCTGGGAGAGTGGAGAGGAAGATACATGGTAAATGGTAAATGGTGCATTTATATAGAGCCTTTATCCAAGGCGCTTTACATAGATTGTGCATTACATTCACCCATTCACACACACATTCATACACCGATTGCAGCGGAAGCCATGCAAGGCACCAACCAGCACATCGGGAGCAATTTGGGGTTCAGTGTCTTGCCCAAGGACACTTCGACATGTGGAGAGGAGGAGCCGGGATTCGAACAGCCGACCCATGGATCATTGGACGACCTGCTCTACCTCCTGAGCCACAGTCGCCACAAAAGACACATGATTGGGACGGGACGGGAAGTAGAGAAGAGAATCCTTACTTAACCTTACTAGATGATACCATGTCTCGCTAGATTTGTTGTTTTTTCAATGTATTTGCCACTGTTTGTTGTCCTGCACTTTTTTGCCATGAGAACATAATTGTGTTAAGTGTTGTTGCTGTTTGTTTTTTACTGTTGTTGAGACCGAAGACAAATTTCCACACGTGGACAATAAATTAAACTAACTAACTAACTAACTAACTAACTAACTAACTCAACCAACCAACCAACCAACTAACTAACTAACTAACTAACTAACTAACTTATACACAGAATGGATACTCGTCATCTAGTTTCTAATTATTCTTATTGTCGAGTTAACATTAAGTCAAAGAATGGAATCTGAGACATTGAGTGATTAAGGTACTGCAGTGTCCACCAAGATTATAATAATTTTTTCCCCCTGAAGCACAATGTATGTTTTTAAATATTTACTATGGAAGAACTGCAGCAGCATGACGAGGCATGATGACATTATTTATTTTGCTCAGATATATTTTTTTATAATGTTATCAACGTGGGGCTTGAAGGTGTTTTTAGGCAAGCACCTTGGCGTTTTCAGACAAAAAAGAAAAGAAAGAAAAACGTTGCAGTCCCGCAGTCTCCTACCCTGGACCAGGAAATGAAACCCAATGCATTTTTCCCATAGTCATTTCTTAAAGTATTTATTTAAAGACGGTTACGCCGCGGACAAAGCCAACTCGAGTCGTGACAACTCATGACAACACAAACAATATTTTGGACCAAACAAATAATTAGAAAGAAGAAAAACAACAAAAAAAGTGTTGTAACCTGCCGTTTTTTTCTTCTTTCTAATTATTTGTTTGGTCCAAAATATTGTTTGTGTTGTCATGAGTTGTCACGACTCGAGTTGGCTTTGTCCGCGGCGTAACCGTCTTTAAATAAATACTTTAAGAAATGACTATGAGGAAAATGCATTGGGTTTCATTTCCTGGTCCAGGGTAGGAGGCGGGACGGCGACGCTCTATACAGGCAGAGAGAACAGAAAATGAGGACAACAAAGGAGAAGGAAAGAAAGAAAAAATGAAGAAGTGAGAGAGAGAATTATACTCACTTAAAATGGTCCACAGCAGTATTGCGTAACTAAAATAAAAAGAGACATTGTTCAGCAATTAGTTTATACATCACACATGGGACAGACAGCATTAGCAACTCATTCTCAACACAAACAAAAAAAGTGCAGAATGGCAACAGGATAAAAACATATGCCTAAACCTGGATTTATCATCTTCACATGTGAAATGTGTTTACTTACATAATATACTTCCTGTAATACAAAACATCTAAATGATCAACATGAATGTTCTACTTGCTAGTATGGGTCCTATATCCACTAAGCAGCCATCAATGCATTTGGATATTCACAGGGCTTTACAGTGCCAGTGAGTAGTGACTGAGTCTAGAAGTGTCTATTTGTACGTTTCTAAATGTTTTGATGAATTGAACAAGGTGGACCCTCTTGTAAACAAGTGTAATGCTTAATTGGGTCGTCCACTCACAGATAACAGTCTTTGTATTGAGTTTGTGCTTGAAATGTACTGTAATTCTGCAAACTGTTGATAAATATTTCAATCAATCAATCAAAAGCCACACAGAAAAGGACACAGGGAATGAATGATGAATACCTGTAGACATCGTAGGCACCGGTGGCTGTGTACATGGCCTCTGGGGGTCTGAAGAAGGGCGTCTGCACCCCCCTGAGAGGAATGACTGTCTCTCTGTTGGCTAGCATGGCGAGGTTAAAGTCAGTGATCTGGATGGACGGAGAGAGAGAGCATAAAGGGAACAGAGAGGAAGGAAGGAAGGAAGGAAGAGAGAGAATGATGTTACTACTATACGACAACGGCCAGGCAAGCTCCACCACAGAATCAAATGCCTGAACACTGCATGTCACCCTGGCTGGCCTAGAGCTGTCACACTGGAATACTTCACCATTATGTCAGTCTAGTCCACGGGTTCCCAAAGTGTGGTCCGGGGACCCCTAGGGGTACTTGAGGGAGTTCCAGGGGGTACCTAGCTCAATTAGAGATATAAGGAACCAAATGGACCCTTATGCGTCTGTAACTCAGAGAGTGTACAAATGGAACCAAATGGACCCGTTGTACACTCTCTGAGTTAAATTAACAGTGGTTTTACAATATAAATTGGGGTACCAGAGATAGAAATGCCATTAAATCGGGGGTCCGTAGCATAATGCGTGTGAAACTGGGGGTCCATGAAATGGACATGTTTCGGAATCACTGCTAGAGCCGTAAAGATCCTCCCTTATCGGGGTCACTGGCATATGTTTTCAAATGGGGGGTCCGTGGCCTAATAAATGTTGATTTGGGGGTCCTTGACACGAAAAAGTTTGGGAACCCACTGGTCTAGTCTTCCTGTATGCTGGTTAACCTTCCTGTGAATTACACTTATACAACGTCCTCAACTACTCATTAGGGCATTCACTTCTAGTCATTTTTACTAGTTGACTAGTTGCCTAGTTTACTAGTCGACTAGTTGTTTAACTACCTATTATGTAAAAAATAAAATAAATTAAAAAAATAAACCTTTATTTTTATTTTTTAGAAATAAATATTTGTACATTGAAAAACTGTGTACATGGTGACTATAACTATAATCTACCTGATCTTGAGGCCTACAAAATCGGGGAAAAAAATAAAAATAAAAAAAAACTAGTACCAACAAGGTCGACTAGTGGATTTACTAGTCGACTAGTAAACTAGTCGACTAGTTGCTTAATGCCCTACTACTCATGCAGATGTGTTACATCACAAAAGGAACATCCAGATTTTGTTTGGCCATGAGGTGATCAGATTTAAAATAAATAAATAAAAGAAAATATGTACAAGGTACATCCTCCGTTTTTGAGTGGTGCAACCACTCCAAGGAACAGCAATGTCCGTGTTAACCTATATTTGTGTATGACTCATGTGTGACTAATGAGTACCAGTAGGGGCGCTGTTGTGCCAGAGACAGAGAGAAAGTATTGCACTGTTGCCTGCTAATGAGAGAGAGAGAGAGAGAGAGAGAGAGAGAGGGGGGGGGGGGGATTTGCACCACTCAGTTCACACGGGTGTGATTTTTTTTTTTTTACAAACTACAAAAATAATCATGAAAAACAAGATGGGGGCTCGAAACCCACTTTTAAATGCTCCAATTCTATTCAAACCACAACTTCATACAATAACAGAATGGAGATGATCATGAACAGCAGTGCCAGAAGAGGGACACGCTTGACTCCTCATTGGTGGAATCCCCCACCTTGACATTTAGGCCCGAGTCCAGCAGTACGTTGTTGGGCTTCAGGTCCTTGTGGATGAGAGCCGGTGTGAGACTGTGAAGATTCCTCATGCCCACGGCCACTTGGTGAACCAGTCGGAAGACCAGAGGCCAGGGTAGCAGCTTGTTCTCTCGTTTTCTCTGGTGAGGGTTGGGAGGGGGGGTGGGGGGAGGGGTGTCAAACAGAAATGTTACATTCACAATCTCATGCAGAGACACAAATACAAAGCTCTAATCCACCCATTTTCACTGTATAGTGAAGAGATGCTTCACATGCAGGCTGACATGATGGCTGCTGGCACTGCAAGAGCTCTCTCTCTCTCTCTCTCTCTCTCTCTCTCTCTCTCTCTCTCTCTCTCTCTCTCTCTCTCTCTCTCCCCCCAAACATATCATAACAAAAAACAAAAAATACCATTTTTACAACCCTTAGGAATAATATGTTTAATTTGTTATTGGTTATGTGTTTTATTGACTTCTTACTCTGCTATCTGATAATGCAGGGGTTCTCAACCTTTTTGGCCGGGGACCCCCGGAAATGCTTTGGCAATGTCTCGGGACCCCCGCCCCGCCCCCTCCCGACCCCCAATATAGATTGACTGCTACAATAACCTTAATAATAGAGACAATACACCATAAATAAATACTGAAACCAGATATAATCATTAGGGAAGGTGTATGCATGTACTATGTGTACTATATGTAAACTCTTCATTTCCTTTTTCCAGCCATTCATTTTTTTATGTATTTGGGGACCCCCCAAAATAATTTGGCGACCCCCCCAAGGGGTCGCGACCCACGGGTTGAGAACCCCTGTGATAATGCATTATTGTTATCTTATTTATTTGATATAAATGGTACATTTTGCATTTACACAGGCCTAGTGCTTTTATACAAGGCGCGTTACATTCCCCCTTTCACACAGCTGGCATCATTAATGACATAAACGGAAACCAATGCATCCGTGAAGAGGGATTCTAGCTGACCTGCATGGAGAAGAGGGATCCTCTCGTCATCATATCCGTGACCAGACCCACGAATATCAAGGGGGATAAGGGTCTATAGCCCTTGAAGACCCCCAGGATCTTCTGGATATAGGGCCCCTCTGCACGGAGCATCAGCTCAGCCTCACAGAACAAATCCTCCTCTGGGCGTCTGGAGAGGAAACATGATGACATAATATGTAACTACTAGGGTTGATCTGAAGACGACACGTGACATATAATGTAACTAGTGTTGATCTGAAGAGGACACGTGACATATAATGTAACTATAGGGTTGATCTGAAGACGACACGTGACATATAATGTAACTAGTGTTGATCTGAAGAGGACACATGACATATAATGTAACTATAGGGTTGATCTGAAGACGACACATGACATATAATGTAACTATAGGGTTGATCTGAAGACGACACATGACATATAATGTAACTATAGGGTTGATCTGAAGACGACACATGACATATAATGTAACTATAGGGTTGATCTGAAGACGACACATGACATATAATGTAACTAGTGTTGATCTGAAGAGGACACGTGCAGCCTTATATATTATGTAACTATAGGGTTGATCTGAAGATGACACATGACATATAATGTAACTATAGGGTTGATCTGAAGACGACACATGACATATAATGTAACTAGTGTTGATCTGAAGAGGACACGTGCAGCCTTATATATTATGTAACTATAGGGTTGATCTGAAGATGACACATGACATATAATGTAACTATAGGGTTGATCTGAAGACGACACATGACATATAATGTAACTAGTGTTGATCTGAAGTGGACACGTGCAGCCTTATATATTATGTAACTATAGAGCGTCGCAGTCCCGCCTCCTACCCTGGACCAGGAAATGAAACCCAATGCATTTTCCTCATAGACATTTCTTAAAGTATTTATTTAAAGACGGTTACGCCGCGGACAAAGCCAACTCGAGTCGTGACAACTCATGACAACACAAACAATATTTTGGACCAAACAAATAATTACAAAGAAGAAAAAAACGGCAGGTTACAACACTTTATTTGTTGTTTTTCTTCTTTGTAATTATTTGTTTGGTCCAAAATATTGTTTGTGTTGTCATGAGTTGTCACGACTCGAGTTGGCTTTGTCCGCGGCGTAACCGTCTTTAAATAAATACTTTAAGGAATTAATGTCTATGGGAAAAATGCATTGGGTTTCATTTCCTGGTCCAGGGCAAGGACTGTCTAAAGAGGACGAGACGCGAAGACAACATGGCGTCGTACGGGCGACGCCATGTTGCTCCATGGAAGGAAAGAAACATGCGCAATGGGCTATATGCAGCCAACACTTCCGCGTTCAGCTTCCTTGGTCTCAACTGCGCATGTTTCTTTCCTTCCAGGGAGCACCATGGAGCAACATGGCGTCGCCCGTACGGTCTTCGCGTCCCGTCCTCTTTAGACAGTCCTTGGTCCAGGGTAGGAGGCGGGACTGTGACGCTCTATAGGGTTGATCTGAAGATGACCCATATATATACTAGCTCAGTGGTTGCCAAACTGTGGTGCGTGTACCCCTTGTGGTGCACGAGCGCCTTCTAGGGGGTGCGTGACATGAAAAGGCTAATGGTGGTGCTATGGTTTTATTTTAAATATACTAACATATTATGCCAATATATGGCAAGTATATGCAGAATATGGCCTATGCTGCATATACATAGCCTGGCTAATAAGCCAGACTCAAATCACACTGTCGCGTGGTATTTGAGTCTGGAGTTGCTGTGTATGGATCTTGTTTCCCGGGGGGCGGGTTCAAACATTTTCTCTTTGACGCAATTGGTCAGAGCTACTGTCAGTCAAAGGTCTCAAGCATTGAACGTCACTGTACCAAAGCCCGCCCATATTGCATACCGTGTCCCGATTGGCCACACCAGTTCTCTGGTGTAGGAAATGGGCGTACAATTGAGCCTCTCCAGACCGTAATCCGCCGGCAGGCAATTTATTTTTTGCCAACGGCTGATTCGGTCTGGCTTATTAGCCAGGCTAGCATATACATGCCATATTCAGGTTCATTATGTGCATATATGTGGATAAATAGGAAATGTATGTCTCTATATAGCAATATGCAATTTATATTTCCATGTCGGGGGGTGCGTCAGCTAGGTCAGGAGGTAACAGGGGGTGCATGGCCAAAAAGGTTTGGGAACCGCTGTGTAAACTAGCTTATAATGTGACGATAAAAGCCCACTAAACACTATTCTACTATTCTATTCTAGAAGGACAACATCAGTCACCAGGACGCACCTTTTGGATTAATCTATCTATAATATGGAGTTGGAATGTCCGATAGGAAGGTATTTATGTTCAAATGAAAATCAAAAAATTGAATTACTGAATCAAGCTACTTCAAACCTGTATGCTATGGGGTGCTAATGTTCCATTTAAACATCCCTTTAAGTATGCACTCCAGTACCAATTAACACATTCTGGAAGGGAACCTGTTTTGGTGTTTTAACTAAGCATTATGTTATACTTTAGCTATTGAAAAATAGCAGATCTACAAGCTCATAGCGCGCCACCGAGTGGCGCGCTATGAGCTTGTAGGTCTGCTATTTTTTGAAAAATCGTGAAAATGTGGCACAAATGTTTGAATATATATTCTTTCAGAGCGAACGTTTTTAACTCAAATCTTTGCTCAGGCCTAAATGGGTTAACACAAGTGTGCTACAAATTTGACCAGAGTAATATTTGACCAGGAGTAATATTTGACCAGGAGTAATATTTGACCAGGAGTATATACTGACTCAAGTACAGGAGGTGAGTGCTTTTCCACTTACCCGTCATCAAGACATATCAACTTAACGGCCACGTCCTTTTCCCACTGATGATGTCTGGCCTTGAAGACCTGACCGAATGAACCTTTCCCAAGCAAC
The DNA here is from genome assembly GCF_951216825.1 of Electrona antarctica. Lineage (NCBI taxonomy): Eukaryota > Metazoa > Chordata > Actinopteri > Myctophiformes > Myctophidae > Electrona > Electrona antarctica. The sequence goes on along the minus strand of NC_136803.1, from coordinate 1,683,353 downwards.
GTCCACTCTGTCCCCAAACTGGACTGACCAATCAGTGTACGGCACTTCCCTCTGGAGTTGGCTGTCTCTCTCCCAATTATTCTGATGTTTTCATCCTGCATTGTTCCTACTGCCATTGTTCTCTGAAGAGAGGGAGAGAATATTGTAATAGCAGCTCATTTTAACCCATTTTGGGCAGGAACCCCTTTTGGTGTTTTAAGCATTATGTTATGCTTTAGCTATTGAAAAATAGCAGATCTACAAGCTCGTAGCGCGCCACCGAGTGGCGCGCTACGAGCTTGTAGGTCTGCTATTTTTGAAAAATCGAAGAACGACTGACATAGAAACATAGCTTTTTCAGAAAACTGTCAGGATGTAGAAGACATTTTTAGAATCTGATCTCAGGTCAAAATGTAACCAAAACATATCACTCACCCTACCTTACCTTTAAGTAAAAGGAGCAATACCGCAATGTAGAATACTGGGTAAAAGTACCATAGTATTGGCATCAAAATATACTTCAAACACCAAAAGCAAATTTGCAGATGTTCACGCTCACAATGTGTCACATCATGAGGCCTTGTGAGCTTGAAGATCTTTAAAAAAATAAATCTAAATCCTAAAAGTAACTTTGAGTTAGCGTTTAAAGTGTAGTGGAGTAAAAAGTATACCTATATACCACATTGCCAAAGGCATGACACCCGTCTATTGTAGCGACAATGTTTAGTTCGTATTTCAGACAAAAATACATCTGAAGCAAAGCATGCAGTGAAGCCTCTACATTTACTAAAATAAAATTACAACTGAAATAAACACAAGTTCACAGAGCAGCATTTTATCAGTAGGACACTGGAAAAGTTTACAGAGCGCTGTGTGTGTGTGTGTGTGTGTGGGTGCATGCGTGCGTGCGTGCGTGTGTGCGTGCGTGCGTGCGTGCGTGCATGCGTAAGTAAAGAAAAAACCCAAGCCCTTACTTACATGACTTTCTTAATTCCAGTAGGCGATCCAACAACAGTGAGGTAGAACTTAGAAGACACCTAACAGATTCTCAAAGTAAAATTGGTTTTGCAGTAAATATGAGGTCTCATCCACGTCCTCAAGCCTCAATGTATGAACTGAGGTTCATGACGTGCTACTTATACTGCATATGGGGCTGTTGATTCAATCATTCAAACATACAGTTCAATCAGCTCTCAAATCGCTCTCAAAGGGCAAAAAACGCTCTCAAAGGGCACCTACGGACGGCTGCAATTCGAAACTGGCCCCCGTAAAATCGGAATCCCCCCCCCACCCCTTTTCCCCTCACTGTATATGTTTCTTTTCCCTTTTTACCTCCTTTATGATGAATTCCTGTTCTGTTCTTTGGCTATATAGAAGTGTCTATTTGTACGTCTCTAAATGTTTTGATGAATTGAACAAGGTGGACCCTCTTGTAAACAAGTGTAAGTCTTTGTATTGAGTTTGTGCTTGAAATGTACTATAGTTCTGCAAACTAAATATTTCAATCAATCAATCAATCAATCAATCAAGCTTGATCAAAGGGTTCTCTCTGTCTGTCTCTCCACCTGCATAACACAGAAAATCTTTGACTTTTAATGCTATTATTTTTATTAAAAATATATTAAATAGAAAAGTAAGGAAAATCTCTGGGTCAATGTAATTACTTTATATAGGTGGCCAGGGAATTTCCTGTTAAACCCATTTTGGGCGGGAACCCCTTTTGGTGTTTTAAGCATTATGTTATGCTTTAGCTATTGAAAAATAGCAGATCTACAAGCTCATAGCGCGGCACCGAGTGCCGCGCTACGAGCTTGTAGCTACGAGCTTGTAGCTACGAGCTTGTAGCTTCTTTGTGCAGGCGCCCGCGGGCGACAAGAGCTATATTGTGGTGTTTTTTTGTGTTTGTGTCTGCAGCACATGACGCCGGTGCGATGCCCACACATGAGGCCGGTGCGATGCCCACACATGAGGCCGGTGCGATGCCCACACATGAGGCCGGTGCGATGCCCACACATGAGGCCGGTGCGATGCCCACACATGAGGCCGGTGCGATGCCCACACATGAGGCCGGTGCGATGCCCACACATGAGGCCGGTGCGATGCCCACACATGAGGCCGGTGCGATGCCCACACATGAGGCCGGTGCGATGCCCACACATGAGGCCGGTGCGATGCCCACACATGAGGCCGGTGCGATGCCCACACATGAGGCCGGTGCGATGCCCACACATGAGGCCGGTGCGATGCCCACACATGAGGCCGGTGCGATGCCCACACATGAGGCCGGTGCGATGCCCACACATGAGGCCGGTGCGATGCCCACACATGAGGCCGGTGCGATGCCCACACATGAGGCCGGTGCGATGCCCACACATGAGGCCGGTGAGATGCCCACACATGAGGCCGGTGAGATGCAAGCGAAATGGAGCGTCTGGTCTGCGTTAATAGTCCCCTGTCTGAAACAACCTTTAGAGCCCAGTCCCGCCCCCTACCAGGGCCCAGTCCCGCCCCCTACCAGGGCCCAGTCCCGCCCCCTACCAGGGCCCAGTCCCGCCCCCTACCAGGGCCCAGTCCCGCCCCCTGCCAGGGCCCAGTCCCGCCCCCTACCAGGGCCCAGTCCCGCCCCCTACCAGGGCCCAGTCCCGCCCCCTGCCAGGGCCCAGTCCCGCCCCCTGCCAGGGCCCAGTCCCGCCCCCTGCCAGGGCCCAGTCCCGCCCCCTACCAGGGCCCAGTCCTGCCAGGGCCCAGTCCCACCCCCTGCCAGGGCCCAGTCCCGCCCCCTGCCAGGGCCCAGTCCCGCCCCCTACCAGGGCCCAGTCCCACCCCCTACCAGGGCCCAGTCCCGCCCCTACCAGGGCCCAGTCCCGCCCCCTACCAGGGCCCAGTCCCGCCCCCTACCAGGGCCCAGTCCCGCGCCCTGCCATGGGCCCAGTCCCACCCCCTGCCAGGGCCCAGTCCCGCCCCCTGCCAGGGCCCAGTCCCGCCCCCTACCAGGGCCCAGGAAATGATTCTCCGTTCATTTTCCTCATAGAAATTTCAAAAAGTATTTATTTAAAGACCCTTTAAGCCTCGTACGAAGCCAACTCTTGTCGTGACAAATCATGACAACAAACACATATTTTCGGGCCGAACAAATAATTAATTGTTTTTCTTCTTTGTAATTATTTGTTTGGTCCAAAATATTGTGTTTGTTGTCATGATTTGTCACGACTCGAGTTGGGTTTGTACGACACTTATAAGGTCTTTAAATAAATACGTTTTGAAATGTCTATGGGAAAAATGCATTGGGAACTATTTCCTGGGCCTGCCGTCGCCATGAAAGGGGGCGGGACTGCGACCCTCTCTTTCACAGAGCACAAAGGTGGGATTCACAGTGGTTTGACAATGCAGCTGATGATCAAAGGGGTTCAGTTGATTGAATCTGGCTGTTGGTCAAACTGAGAGATAGCATTATGCAGAAATAAGTGGGAGAAGGATATCCAACAATGGAACACAACCACCTAATCATTATGTGTATTCCTGCATCAAGTGACGCCGGTACATAAAAATTGATATATTGGATATTCTACTCTTTAGACTGATGGGTGTTTAGTTTACCGACTGATATAATAGATGAAATGCACACACACACACACACACTGTGCCGCCCAGGCCCGGTTCTTCCTACAGGCCGACGAGCGCCATGGGGGAGGGGCGCCAAAAAAAAACAAAAACAAAAACAATTTTTTTTTTTTTTGTTCACAACATCCTGCTTGGGGCGCCAGATTGCTCAGGACCTGCCCTGGTGCCGCCCATCCATCGCACGAGACTCAGAATTATTTTTACTGCTGTTTATTAACACCATGCTGAAAACACTGTGCTGTAAAACACCGTAGAACTGACATACAAAACAAGACAACAAACAAAACATTAACTTGGGACATTCATAGTTACATTCACAATACATAAACCTTCACAATAAGATCCAAACAAATACAATACTGACCACTTTGCCTGCTTGCACATGAATGGGGGGGGGGGGGTCGACTTGGATCCTTCAGTCTTTCTCGAAAACCCTTTTGTTTTCTCTTCTTTTCTCTATTTACTTTACTTCATTTCTTGTACTTTACTTTCTTCTGCTTTACATTTATAGTTCACTTTACTTCGTTCACTTTACTTCTCCTAGTTTACTTTACTTCTTCTGGTCTACATTGCTTTCTTCCTTCTGCACAGAGCTCTCTCTCATGTGATCTGCACAGTGCACTCTCCTTCAATGTAAAAAGACTTCAGCCCTCTCTCACTCACAAACAGGTGTAACCAACAAGCTTAATTACCAGAACACAGATGCAACCAAGACACATAATGGGAAACCCACAGCCCATTGAACACACTAACACCAGGGCTCCACCGGGCGCGTCAGCGTCGCGTCTCCGTCACCGTCAGGGAATGTTCCCTTTTTAATCAATGAAGGGTGGCTCCACTGCCCGCGTTGCGTTGCGTTGACGGAGACGCGACGCATGCATTAAAATTGAACCGGTGCGTGTTTTGACGCACACGACGGAGACGCAACGCGTCTGGTGGAGCCCTGGTGTTAGAGTGCCCCCAAAAGGACAAAATACAGAAAAATAAAACCATGACATGGCTGCAGTAACGCCAGGGCTCCACCGGACGCGTTGCGTCTCCGTCGCGTGCGTCAAAAAACGCACCGGTTCAATTTTAATGCACGCGTCGCGTCTCCGTCAACGCAACGCGGGCAGTGGAGCCACCCTTCATTGATTACAAAGGGAACATTCCCTGACGGTGACGGAGACGCGACGCTGACGCGCCCGGTGGAGCCCTGGTGTTACACACACCAAGTTAATGTGGTATTTCCTATCATGGCCAACGTGGTATTTAGTGTGGCCTATAGCCTGGGCAGCATTCCTTGTTGGGTTTAAGATCCGGTCAGGGGGAGCGGATGATTTCTTACGTCATGTTGTAGTCACTGGTTTGTAGTCATCAGGCTGGAACCCCCAAACCAGAACCAGGTTTTCCTCCGAGGTGGAAAGCCTGGTGATGCGAGGTTAACTATGGCCTACTCAGTAGTACTCACTGTATCCTGTTGCCATGGGAACCTTGAGTGATGCTCTGGTTGCTCAAAGCTCTATCTCACTGGAGAATGGTGCAGTTGGGGGTTCAGTGCCTTGCTCAAAGGGCTCTTCAGCTGTGTTGGGGTGGTAAGTAAGTGGTGGCCATTCACTGCACACAGTTATTTTCTCAGAGAGGAGAGAAGAGGAGAGGTGAGGCGAGGGGGGATGGTTGAAGATGTCTGATTAGCCTATTAGTGTGAATGAGAATATCTGCCAGTCGATAAGACATGAAGACAGTATATAGAATCTGACAGAGGCTTTGCTATCATGTCTTCTACATTATGATCAAGAGGTAATCAGGTCAAAATAGAACACGTTTCATGAAACCTACAACTGCGTGGACGAGCCAGGGTCAAACGAGGCATTGGCCACGTTCTGTCTCTCTCAATCTTTATCTTTCTAACCACGTGTACATATTCTACAGACACAGGCACACATTCGACCTACTGTATAAGCATTCCAGATTTGTAAAGTGGGACACCATTTGGGTCCGATTTAATTTGAAAACAGCCTATCCAACTTTGTTCAAGCGAGAATTACTTCATCCCCAGTCCCACACAACCACTCTCATTACATTCCAACCACTCTCCTTACATTCTTCTGACATTTTAGGCTTTTAAGTGAAGCTTAGGTCTATTTTGAGAGGCCTAAAAGTGCAAGTGGAAAACAATAATATAATACCCAGATCATTATATTGCAAATAACCATTATACGTGTAGTAAAGTACAGCTGTTGTACGGATACCTCGTAGAAGTAGAAGACAACACACCTGGTCGGCTGTGCCAATACATAAACACAATTTTGGTAGTCGTAGCGCCTAAATAAATATATTAGGTGCTACTGGTGGCTGACAGTCGAGGATCAAGTTTAGACGTGTGCTGAAAATAACTAATGTCCAGAATGTTGACTTATGTTCAAATAAAGATGTTTATTTACCGTCTAAAGTCCTATACTGAATCCAAGTAAATATACATAGAAATAATAAACAGTCAAGGTGGTAGAGAACATTCAGTCCTGGTCTGCACAGTCGAAAAACAGTGTGCCTTCTCCCATCCGCAACACCTGTGCTTGATTACAGCCCTTCCTTAAATACCAGGGTGCAGTGCAGTGGCGTGCACAGACATTTAGAGGGGCAGGTGCTCAAGTTAAAAAAGGGCACATTGTGCAGCGCGTGGAACCGGACGGTTGCCTTAATCCATTTTGGGCGGGAACCCCTTTTGGTGTTAGCATTATGTTATGCTTTAGCTATTGAAAAATAGCAGATCTACAAGCTCATAGCGCGCCACCGAGTGGCGCGCTACGAGCTTGTAGGTCTGCTATTTTTGAAAAATCAAAAAACGTTTTTTTTTTCTTTTTTTCTAAAGGGCACATTGCCAAAAGGGCAGGGGGTGCTCTAGCACCCCCTAGTGTCTATCTGTGCACGCCACTGGTGCAGTGACATCATCAAATTGGCTCATAAGAACATGGCTCAAATGGCTCTTACAGTAGTGTTCCCCTTTTTGCTTTGGCAATGTAAACGTGCCAATCAAGCTCTTTGAATTGAACATTGAATTGAACTTTATTTTGTCTGACCCGTGCTGGTTGGTTGGGGTGTTTTGGGGAGGGCAAATTAAAGATAGTTTGAACGTCTAGTCTGCATGCATGTATTACACTATCCCAGTTAGAATCCTGGCTGTCGGGTTGAAAGACGCGGTCACGCGGCCAACCTCTTAATGTGTAGTGGAGCAGGAATGTGGCTGTCCAGTGTCCACTCCAGGGGTGGGCAGCTTTGACAATGGAGAGGGCCACTATATTTCCACACTCGCCCCAGAGGGGCCACATTGCATGTTACTGTCGTAGCAAAAAATAGCCGACCTTTCCTACAAGCTCAAAACGCGTCGCACTGAGCTTGTAAATCAGCTATTTCTTGCTATATTTGAATTGAAATCCTGAATAATCTTAATAACGCAAATGTACCCTAGCGGGTCCATTTGGTTCCATTTGTACACTCTCTGAGTTAAATTAGCATTGATTTTACAATATAAATTGGGGTCCCAGAGATAGAAATGCTATTAAATGGGGGACCGTAGCCTAATGCATGTCAAACTGGGGGTCCTTGAAATGAAACGGGTTGAAAACCGAGACATAAAAATCTTCTCTTATGGGGGGGTCCCTGGCATATATTTTCAAATGGGGGTCCGCGGGCTAATTAGTGTCAATTTGGGGGTCCTTGACATGAAAAAGTTTGGGAACCACTGGTCTACACCACTGTTTCCAAACTATTTGTTTTCCTCCCTCAATTTTTGTTGATTTTACACTAAAATGATTAACTCATAGTATCCCCCACCCTTCCCTTAGTTCTTACCCACCCTTCATCCTCCCAACCCTCCCTCCCTCCGTCCACCATCCTAACAATTAAACAACAACCCACATCCATCCACTGCATCAGCGAGTCAGCAGGTCCTTCAGATCCGATATGAGGTTTGTCCACAGTGAAATTGCGGGGTGCATACTTAGTTTAGACTAGTCATTGGTTAGACATGGGTAAGGTTAGGTTTAGGTGTGCTGCCCCGTGGGAGGTTAGGTTTAGGTGTGTGGCCCCGTGGGAGGTTAGGTTTAGGTGTGCTGCCCCGTGGGAGGTTAGGTTTAGGGTGAGGGTTTGAGATAGGTTGTAGTTGTAGGACTAATGACTAGTCTAAACCAAGTACTGTCTAAACTAAGTACTGCACCCTGAAATTGCGCCCCGGTTAATCCAGATGTAGGTTTGTCTCCCCGGGACCCAAACTAGTAAAAAATAGCAGATCAACAAGCTCACAACAAGTTGTGAAAATTGTATGAATTAAATAATTTTCATCTTGAAAAATGATAGAATTAGTTTTATATGACACCCCCCCCCCGACAAAATAAATACATTACAAAATAAATACATTACAAAATAAATACATTACAAAATAAATACATTACAAAATAAATAAATAAATAAATAAATAAATAAATAAATAAATAAATAAATAAATAAATAAATAAATAAATAAATAAATAAATAAATAAATAAATAAATAATAGTAATAACAGGTTCTATATCATTCCAGAGAGCCACGGAGGCAGGAAGAGTCCAACTGTCCCCAGCAGACACACGATGATGAACACCCACAGAAAGATGCGGTCGATCACCATGGCAACGTACTTCCAGTCCTCCTTTATCTAGACGGGGAGAGGAGGAAAACCTTTTTTTTACTGAGGTTAAGGTTAGGAATAAGGTTTAGGTTCATCATTTTTTTTGAGTGGTGCAAACCACTCCAACAACTGGCTTTGTACCCGTGTCCCGTGTACCCGTGTTTGTTCGTACCAAAAAAACGAGCATGGTTGCTATGGTTAGTTGCTATGTGACGTCACTGACATCACCGATGTACGTGGGACCCAAAACAATGAGCATGGTTACTATGGTCACTGACATTACGTCAGACCACAGCTGATCAGGCTATATAAGACCTTGCACCACTCAGTTCACACGGGTGTGATTTTTATGTTTTTTTTGTGGCTTTTGCCTTCGCCATAGTTTTCATGGAGGGACAGACAGTAGGCTGACAGACAGGAAATGGGGAGCCGATTCGACTGGTATCACCCCATATAATCGGCGAAATCATCTGTTATCAGCACGTTTGAATGGGGCCAGAATGTCCATACTGGCATCCTCACCACATAGCCTGGTCAAGGATTCCCCCTGGTGGACGTGTCATTTTGGTGCATGATGGAACTAGGAGCTACTAATATATACTATTCTCTGTCTATCAGGACGTAACTCGAACGGCGCTGAGTCGGGTCTGGTGGCCTTCGCAGCGCTCGGCACGGCGACTCGCTTGGCTAGCGCCTCACGTAGCTCATGGCCACCAGACACGGCGCGCCTCCGTCAGGACATCAGTGATAATGACAATGCTACAATCGCAGAGAATGACATACTGAACAGTGAGGATGCCAGTATGGACATTCTGGCCCCATTCAAACATGCTGATAACGGATGATTTCGCCGATTATATGGGGTGATACCCGTCGAATGGGGTGCAGCGTGTTTCCACACCTAAGCAGAAAACGGCCGACAGCCGCGGACAGAAGAAGCTGTCCGCAGCTTCTTTTCCGAGTTTTTAGACAGCTGGTGGATGGAAAAGAAGCTCCACCTCCGCTGGATGACTGCCGCGGAGGAGAGCGTTTCCGGGAATCTGGCCGTCGCGGCAGGCGTCCGCGGAGGCGGTGGAGTTTAATTTCCATCCACCAGCTGTCTTAAAAACCCGGAAAAGAAGCCGTCCGACAGCCGGAAATGTCCGCGGCTCTTTAGTAAGTCTGGCAGCACCTATATGGGGAGAAGACATGCAGTAAAGGCCGTCGGGATCGGGAGTCGAACCCACGGCACACTGCCAGACTGGATTACCAGCCAAGGTGCCCGAACCACTGAGCCATGGCCCAGGCCTAGGTTTTTATTAATTTATTCAGATCAGTTGAAGCATAATTTACTTAGGTTACTTTAGAAATACAAGGCTGAACCGTTCCGCCTGCTGTACGCCCGGCGTGAGTTTGTAAAAAGGGCGGATTCGTTGGAATTCAATCAGTACCTGATGATCATGTTGTTTTTGTCTTTTAAACAAATGAAAGCTCTCTGTACTCACAGAGAGGTCTGCATCCTCTGCATCCTCTTAAACAAATGAAAGCTCTCTGTACTCACAGAGAAGTCTGCATCCTCTGCATCCTCTTAAACAAATGAAAGCTCTCTGTACTCACAGAGGTCTGCATCCTCTGCATCCTCTTAAACAAATGAAAGCTCTCCGTACTCACAGAGAGGTCTGCATCCTCTGCATCCTCTTAAACAAATGAAAACTCTCTGTACTCACAGAGAGGTCTGCATCCTCTGCATCCTCTTAAACAAATGAAAGCTCTCTGTACTCACAGAGAAGTCTGCATCCTCTGCATCCTCTTAAACAAATGAAAGCTCTCTGTACTCACAGAGAGGTCTGCATCCTCTGCCCTCAGGTGCTCTGCGATGTAAGCCACGCCCTCCATGGCGCGCACCACCGACGGAGATAGAGGCAGCTGGATCATGGCGTGTTCTGCAACGGGGCTGTCGCTGCAGTCCAAACTGAGTTTGCGTGGCCTTTGCGGGAGGAGGAGCTTGTACCCGGCGAGCTGAGGGGAGGCAGGAGGAAAAGAGGAAGAGGTACTAGACACCTTCATCCCCTCCCACTCCTCTGCCTCGAGCCCCGAACGGATGGCGTCCACCTCACTGTCCACGTCGGTGTCCACGTAACCGTGGAGATGACAGTAGTAACCGCATCTGTCTGTGGTGGAGTCCTGGTAAACGTGACAACCCGAGCCGGATCTGTCTGTGGTGGAGTCCTGGTAACCGTGACAACCCGAACCGGATCTGTCTGTGGTGGAGTCCTGGTAAGCGTGACAACCCGAGCCGGCCTCGGACTCCTCCTGGTAGCCGCGGGGGTCGACGTCGGACTCTTGCATGAGCCAGGTGTTGGTCGTGGAGACGGAGGCGCTGTGGGAGGGGCCCGGAGTCGAGAGGGGGAGGAGCCTTTTGATCAGGCTGCGTTTCCTGGAAAAGATGGGTCGAAGTTCAGATCAGTTTCGTTATCATTTTAGTTTCTCCTTTTAAATTTCACGGTCTTCACCTGCTTGGTTTGTTTTTGCGTAGTTTTTTTTGCAAGGTGCGATACTTTGAGAATGGATACATGAATATATAACTTTTGAGATGCTCTGCTTGTGATTGTGCAGCAAACCAATTTACAACATGGAATGCATTGATCGGTCTCTCTCTCTCTCTCTCTCTCTCTCTCTGTCTCTCTCTCTCTATATATATATACACACAACTATTGACTAGTTTTAATTGTATTGTTGTTAAAGCACTTTGTGACTGTCTCTCTCTCTCTCTCTCTCTCTCTCTCTCTCTCTCTCTCTCTCTCTCTCTCTCTCTCTCTCTCTCTCTCTCTCTCTCTCTCTCTCTCTCTCTCTCTCTCTCTCTCTCTCTCTCTCTCTCTCTCTCTCTCTCTCTCTCTCTCTCTCTCTCTCTCTCTCTCCACAACTATTGACTATTGACTTGTTTTAATTGTATTGTTGTTAAAGCACTTTGTGACTGTAATTGTCTGTGAAAGGTGCTCTATAAATAAACTTGACTTACTTACTTACTTACTTACTTACTTATACAACAGAAGACACCTGTTGCATAATATTTGTTCAGAGAAAAAAGTAATCAACTTCAGCTGGATTGATTTTTTTTTTTTTTAAATATCTAAAATAATCCGTCCCTCCTCTCCCACCCCGGGCCGTACGTATACGTACGGTATAACTGACCTGAGGTGTGGCGGCCCTCCTCTCCCACCCCGGGCCGTACGTATACGTACGGTATAACTGACCTGAGGTGTGGCGGCGGTGGCCCATCCCTCCTCTCCCACCCCGGGCCGTACGTATACGTACGGTATAACTGACCTGAGGTGTGCAGGCGGCCCTCCTCTCCCACCCCGGGCCGTACGTATACGTACGGTATAACTGACCTGAGGTGTGGCGGCCCTCCTCTCCCACCCCGGGCCGTACGTATACGTACGGTATAACTGACCTGAGGTGTGCAGGCGGCCCTCCTCTCCCACCCCGGGCCGTACGTATACGTACGGTATAACTGACCTGAGGTGTGCAGGCGGCCCTCCTCTCCCACCCCGGGCCGTACGTATACGTACGGTATAACTGACCTGAGGTGTGCAGGCGGCCCTCCTCTCCCACCCCGGGCCGTACGTATACGTACGGTATAACTGACCTGAGGTGTGCAGGCGGCCCTCCTCTCCCACCCCGGGCCGTACGTATACGTACGGTATAACTGACCTGAGGTGTGCAGGCGGCCCTCCTCTCCCACCCCGGGCCGTACGTATACGTACGGTATAACTGACCTGAGGTGTGGCGGCGGCCCTCCTCTCCCACCCCGGGCCGTACGTATACGTACGGTATAACTGACCTGAGGTCCCTCCTCTCCCACCCCGGGCCGTACGTATACGTACGGTATAACTGACCTGAGGTGTAATCCATCCCTCCTCTCCCACCCCGGGCCGTACGTATACGTACGGTATAACTGACCTGAGGTGTGGCGGCGGCGGCCTCTTCATGCAGAGCCACCAGGGCACCACGGACAGGAACACAACGCGCGCCCAGCGCGGCATGGCGTGCGCGCCCCACGGCGAGCGGTGGTGCACGTTGAGCACGAACACGGTGAGCACGATGGACAGCGTGACGAACACCATGATGAAGAGCAGGTACTCGCCTACAAAGTGTTGATTTGGACAGATTATTTTAGTTTTACTATTAGTCATTTTTATCCCACGATTTTGCAACCCATTTTTTCACCCAGTGTGATGTAATCCGGGGCGCTACACTTCCTCTGCCAACCTGAGGGGGCAACGGACATGCCTCCGTCTATGCATGAGGAGTCCAATCGGCTTCTTTTCACCTGACAGGGGGGAGTTTCGATGGCCGGACGTAGTGCGTGGAAGGAACACGTTATTCCAACCATGCAGTTCCTTTCCCCTCCATCAGGGGGAGGTTTACTGATAGTCTTTTGAATGAAACTTAATTTCGTTTTAGTCATAGCTTTAGTCATCTGAAATGTTTGTCTAGTTTTAGTCGATCAAATATCATAAGATTACTACAGGTGATTCGGGTGATTTAGTGGACTAAAATGTATTTTGGCGGTGCCTTGATGTCGTCATAATGGCTGATTTTACACTGATCTCTCCTCCACTATAGTCCCTCCCTGACATTTTAGTCTAGTTTTTATTCATTGACAAAATTGTCAATATATTTAGTCTCCGTCATTGTAGATTAGTTTTTATTTTTGAGGGGCTCCTATATACAGCTTTTGTCCCCACACGTCTCTATTTGCCCCCAGGGGTCCTTGAGGGAGTTCCAGGGGGGTCCCCAGCTAAATGATAGTTTGGAACCAAATGGAACCTTATGGGTCTGTAACTCTTGAGTATACACATTGAACCAAATGGTAACGGTAAATTAAATTAACATTGATTTTACAATATAAATTGTAGCTCCCAGATAGAAATGCCATTAAATGGGGGTCCGTAGACTAATGCATGTCAAACTGGGGGTCCTTGAAATTAAACGGGTTGAGAATCACTGCTAGAGCCGTAAAAATCCTCTCTTATGGGGGTCTCTGCCATATTATCTTCAATTTGGGGGGTCCTTGACTTGAAAACGTTTGGATATAATATATACTCGCCGATGAGCGGGATGACCAGCGAGGTGGACGGGATGATCTCGGTGATGAGCAGCAGGAAGACGGTGAGCGACAGCAGCACGGAGATGCACAGCGTGATCTTCTCGCCGCAGTCGGACGGCAGGTAGAAGACCAGCACGGTGAGGAAGGAGATGAGCAGGCAGGGGATGAGCAGGTTGACCGTGTAGAAGAGAGGCAGCCGGCGGATCACCAGGCAGTAGGTGATGTCCGGGTAGATCTCGCGGCAGCAGTCGTACTTCTTGGTGTTGTAGGTGCCCACCGCGTCCAGGATGGCCCACTCGCCGCTCTCCCAGTAGTTCTGGTAGAGAAGAGAGAGAGAGAGAAAGTAGCCTTGGAGACCTGCAGGCATTTTGTTTTCCAAAAGGAAACTCCGTGTGGGGGTCCCCGGGGGGGTCCCCGGAAGTTCCAGAACCCACAGGAACGCGCCCATGCAGAGTGCCGGCCCAGTTCCGCCGACCGAAATGGTTGAGAAATGACAGAGCTACCTAGCGCCCCTCAAAGATAATCTCTACTTTGGCAGCTGGGCAGGCTGCCTGGGCGTGTGTGAGTGTCCACTTTGTTAACTTACACATTTGTCAGTTTTCACCAGACTGGTGTGTGTGTGTGTGTGTGTGTGTGTGTGTGACTGTGTGGCTGTGTGTTTGTGCGTGTGCGCGGGTGTCAGTGTCCTTTCTGATAAAAAAGGTGTTCAAAATGCTTTCTTTGCTCCTGCAGAGAAGCAACACCTCAAGGTGTTCTTCATATATTATATACCTTCAGGTCCACGGCGGTCTCGGTGGGCTCCAGGTCGATCTTGGCGCGGTCGTACGTCCAGGAGCCGAACTTCATCTTGCAGCTCTGGTGGTCGAAGGGGAAGAAGGTGACGTCGATGGAGCAGGACGACTTGTAGATGGCCGGAGGGACCCAGCGCACCCGGCCCGTATGGAACACCTGGGCCTTGGTCTGATGCGTGATGGCAAAGTCTCCGTCCGCACTGCAGGGAAGGGAGAGACAAGACATGTGTGGAGGGTTGTAGTCGATAGCGGTGTTGAATTCGTCGACTAAAACTTAACCCATTCAGGCCTGACGTCGAAATAAAAAAAACATTCGCTTTGAAAGAATATAAATTCAAAGATTTGTGCCGCATTTTTACGATTTTTCAAAAATAGCAGATCTACAAGTTCATAGCGCGCCACTCGGTGGCGCGCTATGAGCTTGTAGGTCTGCTATTTTTCAATAGCTAAAGTATAACATAATGCTTAGTTAAAACACCAAAAGGGGTTCCCGCCCAAAATGGGTTAAAAGCTATAATATGACACAGATGCGTCCTCAGGTCTAAATGGGTTAAGACGAAAAATGTTTACCTTTTTTCACTGACGAAAACTAAATGGAAACTAAATGAAAACTAAGCTACGATGTCAACAAATAGTTGTTGACAACAGATCGTCAAGAAATAAAAACTAAACTAAAATGTTAGGAAGGGACTAGTGGACAAGAGATCCAGTATAAGTCCAGTATAAGTCTGAAAATAGCCGATCTACAAGCTCACAACGTGCCGCAGCGCGGCGCGTTGTGAGCTTGTAGATCGGCTATTGTAGATCTTGTAGATCAGCAAATGTAAAATCAGCCATTACAACGGCATAAAGGCGCGCCAAAACACATTTTAGTCGACTAAATCAACTGTAGATTTAGTCGACCAAATACCTTAGGCTCTCAAAGGGAACCTCAGGGTCATGGACCCTTATATTGTTCTGAAACCCCGACAGCGTAAATGGATCGTATGCTCTCAGAGTTACGAGGGTCTTTGATATTAAAGAGTTTGAGAACCATTGAAGAAGATAACTTATGTTCAGCTGTACTCATAGTAATACTACACTGTAGAACATTAGAGTGCATGCGTGGCGTGCACGTGTGCATGATGTGTGTACTTGTTGTACAGCACGATGTCAGGCACCCAGATGAGCTTAGAGGGAACCCTGATGGACGTCACGTTCTCATAGTCCGACGGACGCCATCGCAGTTTATAGTCTGTCCATTCCTGTTATGTCACAAGTTAGCGCACGCACGCACGGGCGCGCGCACACGCACACGCACACGCACACACACACACACACACACACACACACACACACACACACACACCACAAAATGTGTTACATTCCATCACAGTGTTGTGTTATGACTTTGCTGTCTGTCTCCTCACCTGTTTCAGCCAGACATTAGTGGTCATCATTTGGTTCTCCTCACCTGTTTCAGCCAGACATTAGTGGTCATCATTTGGTTCTCCTCACCTGTTTCAGCCAGACATTAGTGGTCATCATTTGGTTCTCCTCACCTGTTTCGGCCAGACATTAGTGGTCATCATTTGGTTCTCCTCACCTGTTTCAGCCAGACATTAGTGGTCATCATTTGGTTCTCCTCACCTGTTTCAGCCAGACATTAGTGGTCATCATTTGGTTCTCCTCACCTGTTTCAGCCAGACATTAGTGGTCATCATTTGGTTCTCCTCACCTGTTTCAGCCAGACATTAGTGGTCATCATTTGGTTCTCCTCACCTGTTTCAGCCAGACATTAGTGGTCATCATTTGGTTCTCCTCACCTGTTTCAGCCAGACATTAGTGGTCATCATTTGGTTCTCCTCACCTGTTTCAGCCAGACATTAGTGGTCATCATTTGGTTCTCCTCACCTGTTTCAGCCAGACATTAGTGGTCATCATTTGGTTCTCCTCACCTGTTTCAGCCAGACATTAGTGGTCATCATTTGGTTCTCCTCACCTGTTTCAGCCAGACATTAGTGGTCATCATTTGGTTCTCCTCACCTGTTTCAGCCAGACATTAGTGGTCATCATTTGGTTCTTCTCATCCTGTGAAGAGACAAGAGCATGATAGAAACGGTATATATAGTTTCTCATCGTGTGTCCTGTAACCCAGGGGTTCTCAACCCGTGGGTTGCGACCCCTCGGGGGGTCGCCAAATTATTTTAGGGGGTCCCCAAATTATTTTCAAAAAAAAACGAAAAAAAAAAAAAACTTTTTAAAAAAAATTTATTTTCACGATTTTTCAAAAATAGCAGACCTACAAGCTCATAGCGCGCCACTCGGTGGCGCGCTATGAGCTTGTAGATCTGCTATTTTTCAATAGCTAAATTATAACAATGCTTAAAACACCAAAAGGGGTTCCCGCCCAAAATGGTTTAAGGTTATTGTAGCAGTCAATTTATATTGGGGGTCGGGAGAGGGCGGGGCGAGGGTCCCGAGACATTGCCAAAGCATTTCCGGGGGTCCCCGGACAAAAACGTTGAGAACCCCTGCTGTAACCCATCTCCTCCTCTCCTCTTTGCTGTTTGCGTGTATATAGTGTATGTATATACATTCTCACCACGTCTATAAGTTGTGCGATAGAGAGTCCAAACCGGATGATGACCACGTCACTGACGTTGCGAGCGGGACGAGACCACTTGTTGTAGCCCCTGAACAGTTTGTTAAAGAGCCGGTCCTCAGCCTGGGCTTGGCTCCAGTCCTCACTCAGCACTGGAGAGATGGGGGGGGGGGGGGGGGAGAGAGAGAGAGAGAGAGAGAGAGAGAGAGAGAGAGAGAGAGATAAGTCAGTGACAAAGGTAGACTGATGGTTTCAGCGCTTTCTTAAGTGTGCGCGTGTGTGTGTGTGTGCGTAATAAATACGAGAAATATTAAATACTAACAGGTTAAAATGTTGAACAAGGATGATTAGGCAAGGTTAGTGTTCCATTGGGTGTCGACGCTGAAGTGATCCCATCACAAGATGGTCTCTAGTATTAAATATAACATTATATATTAAACATAAATTAGCCATCACTATTGAGGAAACACACATTCATTACCTGTCATTATTACAAATAGGCTAATTGAGTCATTTCCTTTGACATGACATGTTAGGTTTTAGTTTTTTTTAGGAAAATAAATGCAGATTTGATTGTTAAACCATGTGACTTTATAGTAGAATGGATTATTCTTCCAAATTTGGATATATTTAATTTTCTACGTCTATGTCTTGGAAAATCAATAGGCTACATTCAATATGCTATTGTAGTTTACTGAACTTATATTTAGAATAATTACTTTCAATGACAATATGATTTATGAAACAGAGAAAATGTTCTATTACAAATATATTATATCACTCTGATGAAATTATTGAGGTCGTAATTACTTAATAAATCACCTTATATGCAATATTGACATCATCGTTAAAATAATGAAACAATACATTTGGCAGTCTCAACTATAGCTACATGAATATAATCACACTCACCAGAGTTGATTAGGATCCATGAATAAACCCAAACCGTAGTCCTATACCAGGGCAACACAACATCTAATTTCTGTTTCATCTCCATTAACAACCCTATGAATTCCTCTTTCCTCTCTCGCTCTGTTTAATGACAACCTCAAAATGTGACCAACTATCTCCAGTCACTTTCTCTCTCTCTCTCTCTCTCTCTCTCTCTCTCTCTCCAACCCTCTCTCTCTCTCTCCAACCTCTCTCTCTCTCTCTCTCTCTCTCTCTCTCTCTCTCTCTCTCTCATGAGTCACATCTCTCTCTCTCTCCCTCCTAGGGGGGTTTTTGATCCTGAACCAACATTGTCACAGTATGATGTGGCTCTGTGTTGCCATACTGTGGCTGTGTGTGGGCGTCGGCTTTCCTCCCAGCTTCCAGTCACCTCTTCGCACTCAATTGACACACCTGCCGGCCATCAACTCATCAGCCCTGACAGTATTTAAGCCCTGTCTTCACTTAGCTCTGGTCCATAGCTCTAATGCGTTGCATTAATTAGTGTGGTTGCCCTAAAGGGCAACCATTCACCTGGAGTAACCTTTATTTTGAAATGCTACTCCTCCCACAGTTTTGACTGTACGCACTTGAGCCATATGTCAAATCGACTGGAAAAAATCAGAATGGTGTGCTTGTACTTTGCTAAGAGAAATGTTGTATAGTTTAATTGATATGAATTTATTCGTGCATTAAATCTCCCCATTGACATGAATGGGAAAATGCAAAAAATCACATTCAAGTATTTTTTCCTCTGAGACTGTAAGCACTATAGTTACAAAACTTGGAGGGTAGGTTCATAATAATTACTAAAATTAATTAACTTATAATGTTATCGGTCGGCCTCATGGTGGCGCTATAACAGCCCACTTTACGTTTTGGCTTATAACTCTTGAACCGTAGGTTGTAAAATCAAAATGATTGTTTCCCTGGATTCCTTGGGTCATGACGCATCTCCCCATATACTTTTTGCTTTTCCTCCTACAGATTTTGTCGAACGGCGGAATTTTGATAGTGCGTATCGTTCGGCCGTAATCGTCGTCCGAAGTTAGTAGGAGGGGCCTATTTTACAAAAAATACCATAAATCACGAACGAAATGTTCGATCCATGCCAAACTTGAATCACATGTCGCGGGTGGTTCAATCAACCAAAAGCCAAAAGCAATTCCATTTTCATCCATAGGGGGTGCCGCAAATTCGAAAAATGTAAAAATGTTTTTTGTGTCCATATCACTACGCCCAAAAAATAGTTCCATGTGATAGAGGGGTCAAAGTTGAACGAAAGTCGCGCTAATATTTTAGAAATAGGTCAACAATACAAATTACGTTCGTTTTGTGGATTCATTTACTTTTACTGCGTGGCCCCAGTGCCCCCCACAAAATGACCAGAACTACTTAATATTGACCAAAACCATAGCAGAACTCCCACCATGGGACTCGGGCAATCAATTAATACAGTTGCAACCACTATATTAATGGCAAGTATTTCATACAACTTAAGTTCAAAAAATCTGAACTATCCCTTTAAAGCGGGAAATTTGGTATAGTCTTTTTTATTGGCCTAAAATATTGTCTATATACATACATTCATGAATCCACTTGCTGACGTCTGTTAGTATTGGGCAATCTTTTTTATAGGGGTTTCTTGTGACCCTACCATTAACATCCTATGGCTGGCAAAAATGTCAAATTTTCCTTTTGCTTTAAGTAGCATGTGACGTGTCAAACTAGGGGTTTTTCATGATTCTGAATCCATTCCAAGCATTAGTTTTGCACAAAATACACTCCTTGGGCTAAAAGCAGCCATAGCCACTTGCCCAAAATGTGCTGACCTCATTGATAGATAAATTCTGACATGTTGTTTACACGTCATGTCAAGTTGGCCATTCCATCATATTCTGTTGGTCAACTCAGATAGAACTTGGGCCCAGACCGTGTTCCATATAGGTCATATTTGGTCATCTTGCCCTTTTTATCATTTTACTCTTAGCCTACTGCCTGTTTACTCCGGGTTGTTCTCCTTATCCTATTTATGTCATGTCACCATCCACGTGCCTAATCATCTCAGCCCTATATTATCCTTTATATTATTATCATACTTATATTATGGGTTTCCGGACGCCAAGTTCAGATTCAATGTCTCTATTAGACTTTCCCCAGTCAAGTTAACTTGCCATACTGAGAGGTCTATTTTGATTTGAGACATGTATTTGACCTTGGTGCCTAGTGAGAAAGTAGATAGCAGGCCATTTCTCTCTGTCGAAGAGTTCACAGCTAGCAGGGAAAGAATGTTATCTTCAGGTTGCCATAGCAACGCCAGCCTCTGTGCTTTCCCGGTCTATGGCCATCAATGACGGAACCAAGGAAGATGTCACGATACCAGTCTCATCATCCATGTGCTGGTCCAATGAGTGCTCGACAACCAGCACCACCGTGGATATTGCGGAAATGAACTATCTATTCAGCCAATGAACGTTTATCAACAACTGACGTCAGATGCAGTATAAGCCAGGAAGATGCTGTGAAGAGGGGCAGTTCGGATCCATATTGGAACAATTGAATACTCTAAATTATAGTGATGTATTGTACTATTATTATTATTATCCGAACCATGTAGCACATTTTCTATGTAAATTGACTTTATTACCTACTAAAAATTACAGTTAAAACCTTAAACTTCCTCTCAGAACTTTATTTCGTCTGTCTCCAATTCGTTTTTAAGGTATCCTTCTATTTTTTATGGTAGAGTGACTGTCATTCAAGATTTAAAGGGCTACTCACTCATTTTTAAGGTAAATACAGCACGGTATTTGGTCTCCCTGCTGGGTTATTGAAGATATATATATTTACAGTCCTTTCTAATTAGCATTACAGAATAGATATAATTTATTTTTATCCATTAATACGATCCTTGGGGTCGCCGGAATTTTATTTCCATCACTCATCACATTTGTCATGATGTCTATGGCCGTTTTTAGCGTCAATTATCTTATTTATCTAATGTGATCCTGGGCTCTACACACCCTCCGCCAACCTAGTCCCCATATATGGGGGACATGGGGAGAGCAACGGACTTGAACTCATGCTTCCTTCATGCCTGAGTGTCCAAGTTGCTCCTTTACACCTGACAAGGGGAAGTTTCCCCGGCCGGACGTAGCGCGGCCGGGGAAACACGTTATTCCAACCAGTTCCTTTCTCCTCCATCAGGCATCCCGGGCTGGCCAGGGGGAGGCAGTTTAGAGACCAGGATTAGTGTAGTAGGTGTTTAAACATGCATATATTAGACATCTTGTGTATGTGTGTGTGTGCGTGCGTGCATGTGTTTGTACCGTGTTGATGTAGGACAGCAGCGGTCCGTAGGACAGACAGGTGGAGGGGTTTTGTCTCTCTGAACTGAGCCAGCAGGACGGTGACGGAAAAGTCCTCGGGAAGACACACCCCCTGGGCCTGAGCTGCAGCCCTGCACTCCGCCTCAAACTCTGGGATCATCTATAGCGCACGCACACACACACACACCAGGGGGAGGCAGTGTCAGTTCATTTTTCAACCAAATGGATCACTGAAATGTTTTTCTTCAGCTTGACATATGTGTCTCATAGTGGGGTCCAGGGACCACCAGGGGTCCTTGGGGGGGGGGGGGGGGTTCCAGAGGGTCCCCTGCGAAACCAGTTAACCAACAGTGCAGACACTGATGCAACTTCATGACACACATACACCTCACGCATGCGTGTGCACGCACGCACGCACACACGCACGCCCTAACCATTCTTTTCTGTTTGGTTTTTCAGGGGGCCGTTGAATTGGTATCGCAACTTTGAGAGGAACTGGAAGTGGAAGTGTTCTCGTCCCATGGGGAAGGTTTGTTAAGATGCACAGTCAGTCACACACCATGAAGGACTGGAGGCAGGATCACATTGTTAAAGTGTGTGTGTGTGTGCGTGTGCGTGTGTGCGTGTGCGTGTGCGTGTGTGTGTGTGTGTGCGTGCGTGCGTGCGTGCGTGCGTGCCTTATAGCTGATGATGCCAGCGCTGATGGTGACAGCTGGAAAAGACCCTATCCTGTTGCCTGTCTACTCCAGCGGCATGGAGGAGATGGTAAGTAAATTATCCTGGGGCTGGGGAGGACATGAAAGTGACCGTTAGGAGCTTTATGTTTCTTTTGCACTTTGTCTTAATGTTTTGTGTGCCGTAAAGCACTTTGAATTGCCGTATAGGAAATGTGTACAAATACACCTGCCTTTCCTCTCTTCCTGCTAGGTCCCCAACCTGACCAGAGGGCACATTGAGGAGTGTGGACATTGGACTCAAATGGAGAAGTACGTGTGTGTGTGTGTGTGTGGGTGTGTGTGTGTGTGTGTGTGTGTGTGTGTGTGTGTGTGTGTGTGTGTGTGTGCGTGCGTGTGTGGCCAGAGATTGTGTACTTTTGCTCCAATCTTTGTGAGAACCCAAAACGTCATTGCACGAGAGCAAGATAGACTAATAGAGCGTATGCGCATGATATCATCATCAAACCAGGAAGTTATGCGGGAACGCCTACTGAGTGGCAAAACAACTACTTTCTGGCCTTGACACTCTATACATCCAAACAGAAAAGTAAAATATGATTATATTATATATAGCCTATTATATAAACTAGTCCTTACCCGTTCTGAATATATGAACAGCAAATGATGTTCAGTGTGGGTAATCTATCTAATAATTTAGCGATCGCTCGCCCACTGTCTATTGCGAGCAAAATAGACAGCGGGCGAAACAACTCAAGTTACGCGGAAAAGTGTGTCCCAGTATTAATCTGTGTCCGTCCCAACATGCATTTCACTGGTGACCCGGAAGCCGTCCCAACATGCATTCTAAGGAAGTACTCGGACTGACTGACTGACTGACTGACAGACAGACAGACAGACAGCGACCGAGCAAAATAGACAGCGGGCGAGCGATCGCTACATTATTAGATAGATAAAGCCATAGTACCTCAACTCGTGTGCAAGTAAGGCGCGATTCATACTCCTATTTTAGAGCAGAATAAAAGTCGGTTCGGCTTTGTAGAGCCTACAATGTGACGTCATTTGAGGTTCGGGGGGGGCGGGTACCGTCCTAAAGTCGGCTCTTCGGTGCTACTGAAAATTTCTGACGAGCCGAAATCATTTCGGCACTACAGTGCCGAAACAGCGGTAAAATAGGAGTATGAATCGGCCCTAAGACAACCACGTAGTAGAACATATCAAAGTAATGTGGTGTGGAATTGATATCAGCAGCCTGGTGCCCTGGGCTGTGGAAACTGTCCCTAAATGACCACAACTCTATGTGTGACAGACAGTGGTGGAGGAAATCTTGAAAAAACAAGAAGGTGGCCGCACACGCCAATAGCCAGAGTGCCAATATTTTATTAGGACATCAGGTAAGACAAAAATGAATCCAACGTTTCGGCGGTTAAGCCTTCATCAGGGAATGACAGACAGTGGTGAACACAGTGGTGAACACAGTGGTGAACACAGTGGTGAACACAGTGGTGAACGATATACTGTAGACATAGTTATAGTGCTTGGTATGGATGGACGGCCCTTTAGTTCCTTAACCCATTTTGGGCGGGAACCCCTTTTGGTGTTTTAAACATTATGTTGTAATTTAGCTATTGAAAAATAGCAGATCTACAAGCTCATAGCACGCCACTCGGTGGCGCGCTATGAGCTTGTAGGTCTGCTATTTTTGACATATGTGTCTCATAGTCAGGCCTGAATGGGTTAACCACATGCATTTTGCACAGATATATAGAAAAGGCCTAACCAGGGACTGGGGTCGCAAATTAGCCTCGGCTATAATCCTGATATTATTATTTTTTCCTTTTTTGGCTTTTGCCTTTATTTTATATATTTTATGGAGGGACAGACTGACAGGAAATGGGGAGAGAGATGGGGGGGAAGACGACATGCAGTAAAGGCCGTCGGGATCGGGAGTCGAACCTGCGGCACACTGCCAGACTGGATTACCAGCCAAGGTGCCTGGACCACTGAGCCATGGCCCAGGCCATAATCCCGATATTCACTGCAACGGTTTCAACGTGATACATTGTTTTTTTTGTATTGTCCCTGTTAATTAAACGGAATACAAATAAAAAAATGAACCCTAGCGTCCCAATTCTGAGGTAAACATTTGGCGAAAATAGCATCTATCTATATTGTTAAGATATTCCATGTAGAGAGGACCCCTGGGGGACTCCCGTTAATGAAGTATATAGGATTTTAAGTGGTTCATCACAGGTGTGTGTGTATGTGTGTGTGTGTGTGTGTGTGTGTGTGTGTGTGTGTGTGTGTGTGTGTGTGTGTGTGTGTGTGTGTGTGTGTGTGTGTGTGTGTGTGTGTGTGTGTGTGTGTGTGTGTGTGTGTGTGTGTGTGTTTTTCAGGCCAGCGGAGGTGAACAAAATCCTAATATCTTGGCTCCAGGACACACACAAAACGGTGCCTAAACTGTGAAGGAGGCTTCAAGTAGAAGGCTGGAGGAATGAAGGGGAATGCGTCTGCTTGGCATAGGCCTATCTCACAGCATTTCCCCGCCCCCCTTTTTACGCCCCCTTTTAGAGCTAGTGGTGTTATTTTTTTTCCGGTCCATAGGCTTCCATGTTAAAAGAGGTATTTTCACAAGCCACAAACTACCGTTTTGTAAAGGTACGGTTTATTCTACTTATTTGAGTTGTTATACCATTGTGTTTTCTTCATATTATTATCGGTCTTTGACATTTTAACATTAGGAAATGTACTTAGATTCTCCAGAGAATAAAAGTGTAAATGCCTAATGTTAAATGACACCACTATCTACCGGAAGTGGGCGTGGAAAGCGGCTGTGAGATAGGCCTATTGGAACGAGGGATGTAACAATGAAGGAAATGTAACTGACTAGAAGGGCGGCTCATCCTAGTTACGTCGCAGCCATAGAGTATTAAAAGGATAGAGACTGATCTGGCGCAAAGCTCCGCCCCCTCCGCTATTCATGTCAGTGGAAGTTGCTCAGTGGCGTTTTGAAGCACCCGGAAGACTGCCGGAAGTACCGTCTCAGAACGTCTACTTCCGCATTTGACCACCAAATTTTGGTGGTCAAATGCGGAAGTGCAACCGAGCGCTCAATGTTAAAGCCCAGCTGCACCAAGGGGCCAGTGAGGCTATTCAACGTTGAAGGTCTGGGTCCTAGTGGTAGGAGGAGGGACTACAGGCGGACCCGTGGATTCATGACCGGGAAACCCCGTGCAGCTGGGCTTTAACATTGAGCGCTCGGTTGCCCTACGTCACTCCGGACCTCAAAGTTGAGGTCCGGAGGAGGGACTTCCGGCAGTCTTCCGGGTGCTTCAAAACGCCACTGAGCAACTTCCACTGACATGAATAGCTGGGGGGGCGGAGCTTCGCGCCAGTTCAGTCTCTATCCTTTTATATACTCTATGAGCTGCACAGGGTTTCCCGGTCATGAATACACGGGTCCGCCTGTAGTCCCTCCTCCTACCACTAGGGAGGAGAGCTTCAACGTTGAATAGCCTCACTGGCCCCTTGGTTGCAGCGCAATGGGAAGAAGGAAATTGCGGGATTTTACACAACACAAACACGCTGTGTTTTTGTTACGGACCACGGCCCTTCTGGTTATTTGTTTATATTTGTTTATAAGTATAATTATTATTTATGGTGACAATTAAACTGGGATAATAATTATAAGTTGGAAATATATTGTGTTATATGGCATGTGTTACAAGTTGTTTTTCTTTCTTCCCTGATTATGAACGAGTTGACCAAAATATGAGACTGTTGGCTACAGTACTCAAGTGAATGAATACAGACATGGCTGTGAGTGACAGGTCCCTGCTTGGACCTGCCCCTCCCTTCCTTATTGGCTCTCCCCGACAACACCGCTTCCTGTTGGCTGAGCACTCTTCCTGTCGCTCTATAGGTGCTGCCACACGTGCTAAAGAGCCGCGGACGTTCTCGGCTGTCCGCAGCTTCTTTTCCGAGTTTTTAGACAGCTGGTGGATGGAAAAGAAGCTCCACCTCCGCGGCTGACTGCCGCGGAGGAGAGCGTTTCCGGGAATCTGTCCGTCGCGGCAGTCAACCACGGAGGTGGAGCTTCTTTTCCATCCACCAGCTGTCTAAAAACTCGGAAAAGAAGCTGCGGATAGCTTCTTCTGTCCGCGGCTGTCGGCCGTTTTCCGCTCAGGTGTGGAAACACTGTATAAAAGCTCAGTTGAACTTGGACTTCACTCACCGTGGGCACATTTGAGCCGACAGGCGTGGCAGGTTGCCGCGTCGGCCAGATTCCCGGAAAAGCTTGCCCCAGCGGCAACCTGCCACGTGGGTGGAGCTTCTTTTCCATCCACCAGCTGTCTAAAAAGCCGGAAAGACGTCGGGAGTCAGCTTCCTTTGGCCGCGCCTGTCGGCTCAAGTCTGCCCATGCTGACTGGGGGACTCGATCCCTCTAGTCCTCCGCTCGTTTGCCTGCCTTTTTCGTTCTGTTTGTTTAGTTTTGTTATTCTTACGTTGTTTATTTCATTCTGCAGTAAGTTATGCCTTAGCTATATTTTGTTTTGTTCATTGTTCAGTTATTTAAGTTAAAGCCTTCAGCCCTTCAGTTATTTATCTATTCTTATTATCTTTGTAAACTACTGATTTCAAATGTAAAGCCCGGTTCCTACTTCCACCATGTAGGGGTGCCAGGTATATTTATTTTCCCTGATTTATTGTACTTTTTGGTTAGTTAGGTTAGTTAGGGATTTAGTATTGTTTTTTTGTTTAACTTTCCGTTAGGGCCTTATAGTTGGAGGTAAACTTTTGATTTCCAGATAGAACCCTTTTTCTTGTGTAAACCGCACCTCGAAGCCAATACTATACACTTTGTGAACCAAAAGAAGTTTGTAAACTTGTCTCTGCTAACGAAAAAAAGAGCTACAACAATAAACTAAAGTTATTGTTCAACCCTGTCTCCTCCTGAATTATGTTGTGTTCCTTCACCCTATAGACGAAGGTGCATAACAGCTTTTAAACCCAGTATTGTGCCCTTCACATGTAGTAACGGATGGGTAATTATTATTATTTGTTGTTTTTAGGGTCAAACCCCCCAATACCCCTTAAATGCATAGAAAACTGCATTTGGGCACAGTATACCTATAACACAATAGGTCTTACAAATCATTAGTAAAGCAAAGCAAAGCAAAGTTCTTTGTTTACCCAGGGTAAGTGGCAGAGTATTGGACTCGAGTCATGATGACTCGACTCGAGTCCGACTCGAGTCATTGATTGGACGACTTGCAACTCGACTTGGACTTTAGGGTAAAAAACTTGAGACTCGACTTGACTTGGAAGACAATGACTCCAGACTCGACTCGACTTGAGACAAGCTGACTCGGACAACTTGTAGCATTATGTTGTTTTTTCATTGTATGTTTTTTTTTTTTATGCGGATATCATTCTAATATGTCCAGGCAGGGCGGTCGTGAACGTCACGTTACGTCCCGCACCAGAGCGAACGCCACGCTATAGGTTTACACTTGTATTGGTTTGATTGATTGATTGATTGGAGACAGGCATGTAAGCGAGAGAGCACGCAAACAGCCATGACTCTGATCAGTGTGGGCACACACAACAGTGCGGCTGTTTCTGTTTGTATCTACTAGGCTAGGCTAGCTAGCAATGGCGACTGCTCCCGAGCCTCCTTCTGCAAGTTCTGCAGTTCCACCAAAAGTGATTCAGTTCGCTTTTAAAAACTTCCATTCTGATGGAAAACGCAGGAAGGCTCAATGCAAGACATGCGACGCTAAAATCAATGACAAAGAAGGAACCACATCCAACTTTGTCCGCCACTTGAAGACGGCGCATGAAGCCAAGTAAGTGAAACCTAGTAACCTACTGCCAATATAACTAAAGCTAACATTATTAGAAGTGTGTCCGGGTGTGCATGTGTGTGTTGGTGGATATATATGTCGTTAATAAGACAAACAATGCCACTCACCACTGTCGCGAACGTTGATGATATGTGACTGCACTGCATAAATAATAATATCCATCCATGGTAGCAAGCCCTCCGTTTTCCAACACTTTCTCACTTTTCATTAGATATATCCAGTCGTCAGCAGGATTAAGAACTTCATTAACTCCCACGCAAAACCTTTATTCCTTCCACTTTTCCTCCGATACGTTTTCTCTAGCTATAGTTGCATTTAGTCCACTCCGTGTTATTCTTTTGGAACGTGGAGGATTAGGACCCCATGCCGGCAAAACAAATGCACGTGGAGTACTAGTAGGCAGCTAAATGTGTGCCTGATGGAAAGTGACGTAATATTAAAATACTACAAAACAAACGTGCATGCACGTTAAGATATTATTTTGTGCTTTAGGCCTGTAGGCACTGCTGCAGTAAATTAATGTGTGCAATGAGTGTGCATGCATGCATTTGCTACACAAAAATGACAACTGTATAATATTTCTTCTTTTCCTTCTGTTTCAGATATGCAGAGTATATGAGATGTAAGCAGCAGCCAGTCCCTGGTCCCAGCCAGCCAGGAATTGGACAGTTTGCTGCTCTCTCTCACCCAGAGTTTTACAGACAGAATCATTCCAAACAGAGGGCCATGACTGACTCCATCATTATGGACCTAATAGTGGGATGCAGCCTTCCCCTGACTCTAACAGAAAATAAAAAGTTCTGCCACTTTCTCTCCATAGCAGACCCCAAGTACAAGGCCACTGATTATCGTTCTGTAATCAAGCACGTAGAATCCTCTGTTACAGCGACCCGCACTAAGATCAAAGGGATCCTTGCAGAAGCAGAACATGTTTCTCTGACTGTAGACATCTGGTCAGATCGTAGGATGCGAGGCTTCTTGGGTGTCACTGCCCATGTCCTGACTACAAACAAAGAGCTGTGTCTGAATTCCTACTTGCTGACCTGCAGTAGGTTCCGAGGATCACATACAGGAGAGAGGATCGCTGAGGCGTTTGAAGCTATCTGTGATGAATATGACATCAGACACAAAATGGACTTTGTGCTCTGTGACAACGCAGCTAACATGAAGAAGGCCTTCTCCATCTGCTTCCCCCAAGAGGAAGAAGATCAAGTAGATGATGAAGAGAGCCTGGACGACCCAGAGATATGGGAAGATCTGTCGGTGACCGACCAAGAAACTGTTGATCAGGTGAATGAGTGGCAGTAAAACATCTTTGCTTATGGTTGTGCACAATGCACAAATACCATAAAATAATAACCTTTTATTGTAGTAGTTTTGTAATCTACAGGGCAGCCTTGTTTTGTCTACTCATCGTTAACTATTTCTGTCATGTGCTCTCTGACAATACTGTTATGTGAAGAAAACCATAATTTAATTGTTTGAATTCAACAGGCACTAACCAGAGGAAGCCCCAAACGCCTACAGTGCTTCGCTCATACCCTACAGTTGACTATAGGCGATGGCCTTAAGGAAGCTAAGGTTGCAAGAGGTGCCATGGCAAAATGCTGCAAACTCAGTTCTCTTCTGCACACATCTACCTCCTTCCATGATGCTTTTGAAGAGAAGTTTGGTGAGCGAGGGATCCCTGCTGCTGTGACCACACGATGGGGTTCAACCTACCGCCAACTGAAAGCAGTGCTCTCATTCAACCAGGAGGAACTGAGCGATGTTGTGCAGGCCACAGGTTGGTGCTTGTCTGTTACTGCCCCTGCTGCTGTGTAGATCATGGCTGTAGCTCAGGAGAATGGGTTGTCTGACCACAGGGTCACATTCTATTCCTGTGTCATCAAACACACAGGGCTTGTTGAGTAGTATCCTGACCAGTTTTAGAATGCTATGCTGTATCTCTTTCTCTATCTATCTAGGTCACCAGGAGCTGATCTTCTCTACGAGAGAGTGGAGTCAACTGAAAGAACTGTGTGATATCCTCAAGCCCTTTTCAGAGGCCACTGATCTTACGCAGGGCGAGAAGTGTGCAACTATCAGCGCTGTTCTTCCCAGTGTCTTGTCCCTAAACAACCACCTGGAGAAACTCAAGCAGAAGGTTGGTTATTGACTCACTCACTCACTCACTCACTCACTCACTCACTCACTCACTCACTCATTTATTCATTTGTTCAGGTTCGCTTCCTGGGAAGCATGGTCAGGTGCCTTCAGACCTCCCTCAAAAAAAGATTCCGTGGCATCCTGGTCAATGTGAAAATGGAAACTGCAGCACCAGACGAACCACAGCCTCTACCTTTTGCGGACCCTGTGTATATCAGAGCAGCTGTCCTGGACCCAGAATACTCAATGATGTGGCTGGAACAAGATGTCCTTGTCAACGATGACATCAAGAGGGAGGTGTCTGACATGGTGAAAGGTCAGTGAATGTACATCTATATTAATGTGTTCGAATACACACTAAAAGTATGGCACTGTATAAATGTACTCTCACACACCACTCACTCAGTCACTTCTCAAACAAACTTGGTTCACTTTATTAATGTTGACTGTCAGGGTGACAAATCATGATGATCACCAAACTACCAATATCAGTTTTAATGTAATATATTTCATGCTATATTAAGTGATCATTTGTTGTCCATTAGAACTGATCCTACGGGAGGTGCCAGCTGACCAGACACCTGAGAATCCAGAGAGAGAGGAAGAGCTGTTGGAGGAGAACACTCAGAACAGTGCTGGGCTCTTCGCAGGATACAGGAAGCGTCGCAAGCAGGACACAATGAGGCCAGAAATTCAGCTGAACAACTACCTTAGCCTTGATACTGATCAGAAATGTCTCAGCTTTTGGGAGGCAAACAGAAACTCCCTCCCTGCACTTTATAAGATTGCCATTAGAGCACTTGCAGTGCCCGCAACTAGTGCTCCAGTCGAGAGAATCTTTAGCCACGGTGGCATCATTTTGAGACCACATCGTTCTCGGATGAAGGGCACCAATCTCTCGAACCTTGTGTTTCTCAAGTGCAACAATCTGTGAATCTACTGTATGTAATACAGGCACTACTTGACTCTGTAACATAGGGTTAGGTTTAAACAGGATGTTAACTTGAACACATTTTACTTTGGAAAGGTTTCATTTATCCAGCTCTTATTTTCTTTTATAACTCTTACATTTAAAATGTTTATCTCTTTAGAATTGTCAAAATAATACTCATGGTGGAGTGAGTTTATGCAAACATCTTGACAAAAAAAAATGAATCCCTTAAATGGATGGTTATTTATGTTTGTAAGCACTGCTGTCTGTGTGCTGTTTAGTTTACAAAGCACCTTGTTTGCACTGATAATTTTGCCTTTGTAAAGGTAGCTACCTCGAATGTAAAACAAATAATGATACACTTGCAATTTAAATGTTGTTGCAAAATGTTCAAAATAAACATTTTTGTGTCAAACATGCCATTTCTTTAATGGAATGTAGCCTTTCCCATCTACCTAGGCCTAAATGATCAAACATGTAATGGATAAATGTATAGCTTTTAAGCTTGCTGCTGGTTTAATGCATGCAGAGTTGCAGACTAGTCTGCATGGTATTTTTGACATTGACTTTAGGAAGATAAGCTTCCTCCAAGATATACACCTGAGATATAATCTGTGACTTGACTTGACGACCTTGTGACTTGACTCGACTTGACAACCTTGTGACTTGACTCGACTTGACTTGACACCTTGTGACTTGACAACCTTGTGACTTGACTCGACTTGACTTGACAACCTTGTGACTTGACTCGACTTGACTTGACAACCTTGTGACTTGACTCGACTTGACTTGACAACCTTGTGACTTGACTCGACTTGACAACCTTGTGACTTGACTCGACTCGACTTGACAACCTTGTGACTTGACTCGACTTGACTTGACAGCCTTGTGACTGGACTCGACTCGACTTGACTTGACATAACCTTGTGACTCGACTTGACTTGACTTGCCCACAACAGAAAAACTTGAGACTCGCTTGAGACTTGGACCAAATGACTTGCTACTCGACTCGGACTCGGATCGGAGGGACTCGTGCAATTGTCTGGTAAGTGGACTAAGCTCGAGATGCTTGTTTACAGCCACGCCCTGCTCATAGAACATTTCATGGTTGGGGTTCAATGCCTTGCGCACGGGCACTTCAGCGGTGGTAATTTTAACGTGCCGGTCCGGGGATTCGAACTGGCGACCTTCCGGTATCAAGACCGCTCCGCAAACCGTTCGGCCACCGCTGCACCAAAATGTCTCTTGCAATGTGCAATGCCTTCTTCTGAAGATATCAGATATCTGATAACTGTTTTCCCATCAAAGCAAAGCAAATTAAATTAAAATAAGCACACATTAAACAGCTTTTTACTGTTTGTGTTTACTTACAATAAATTACTGTTTTTGGAAACAACTTCGCCTCTCTCTTAAATCCTTTGCTGCCACCTAGTGTTCAGAAAGTTCACTGCCGCTCATTAACTCCAATGTTTGTTTTTTTTAAGATATTTTTTTGCGGCTTACGCCTTTTATTGGTTTTTTTGAAGGGACAGACAGTAGGCTGACAGGAAACGGGAGAGAGATGGGGGAAGACATGCAGTAAAGGCCGTGTCGGGCTCGGGAGTCGAACCCGCGGCACACTGCGACTGGATTACCAGTCGGGTGCCCAGACGGTTACGCCACCGCCTGGGCCTATTGACTCCAATGTTAAGGTCGCCTGTAGTTGGATTGATCTCAACTCTCAAAGGAAGAATTAGCCCACCACAGATGCAGGTGTTCAGTCACACTTTATCTGGGAGGCATTCATTGACATTCAACCGCATGTACTGATCTCATTTGAAAGCGGTTCGCCTCAGGGCTGGAGGTAGTGAGTCTTCAAGTCTCATCTGGAGAATGCAAATGAGATAAAATGCTCAGATTTCTCCTACACCTGTATCAATTAAACCACAGGTATTTTTATACACTTTACACTTAAGCCCTACTTTGTCATACGACGAATAGCAGAACAATTGTAGATCTACAAGGTAGTACAAGCTCACAAGTCGCATTGATGCATTGGGAGCTTGCTATTTTCTACATTTTTGGATTGATTGAGTTTATATGGTGGTGTCCTATTGTGAACAATGTTATTGCATAGGATGAGTCAGCTCTGATAACTGCATCAAGACATTTATTGATTTCTATTTATTTTTATTTGCTCCTTCAGTGTTTGTCACGTTTTCAACAGTTTTCCCTGTGATGTTGGCTGTAGGCTGCTCTACAAGAGAAGACATTATGCTGTCATTAAATACGCTTACTTACTGTTTATAGGCAATAATGCAGCTGTCACTGCCATCTTCTGTGTGTGTGTGTGTGTGTGTGTGTGTGTGTGTGTGTGTGTGTGTGTGTGTGTGTGTGTGTGTGTGTGTGTGTGTGTGTGTGTGTGTTTGTGTGTGTGTGTGCTGTACACTCACGGGTAGGTAGAGTGGCTGGATGGTAACCGCAAGGTTGCCTGTTCGAACCCGGGCTCCCCCAGAGTTAGTATCGAAGTGTCCTTGAGCAAGACACTGAACCCCTAATTGCTCCTGATGTCGTGCCTTGCATGGTTTCCGCCGCCATCAGTGTATGAATGTGTGTGTGTGAATGGGTAATGTATAGCACCTTGGATAAAAGTGCAAATAAATGCACCATTTACCATTTTTCATTCGTATTTACTCAGTAACTAATAGTAGACCCACCCGTTGTCAGTGGGTCTAGCCTACTAGCCTACTACCAGTAAGACGCCCTGAGCGTGAAAAGCGACCTCGCCCCAAAAGGGCGAGAAGCACGCGTCCGCCTGGGTGACGGCAGACTGCTGGGCGAGCGCTGGCTGTTTTTTCATTTTTAGGTTTAAAAGTAAAACATGACATTTTCTTGTTTATTTTATTTTGAAGTGAAAAACTGGACCTGGGTTGGCCATGTCCTCATGAATGTCATATGTCAATAATGTCATAGGCTCTGACCTCTATTAGTCCCATAGTGCAGTTTAGTTCAGTTACAGTTTGACTTGGCTGAGATGAAGACGGTTTGTCAATCACTTGTGGTCCTTCTGTGTTTGCTAATATTGTGTGAAAATGCCCATAGGTAAGTCAAAGTGTGTTATGTTGTCAATTATTGTGTAAACCAGACATTGCCATGTTTAATTATTTTGTAAGCTAAGTACTGTTAAGTTCTGCTTATATCTTTGTTGATAAAAAACAAACACAACAAAAACGGGCAGCGACTTTGGTAGTAGGCCCACTAGCACTATAGGCTACAGTCCGTGTTTGACCAAAACCGTTGTTTTGAGTTGACCAAAAAAATATAGCATCTGCTGCACAGCCAGACACACAGCTGCTTGTAATTAACACACACTTCGACCGTGTTAGGCCTGGTATTAATTACATTACGACGAAGAAGAGAAAACAATTAGGATATTAAAAGGTTTTCCAGTCTCGGAGAGGGAGACTGTTTGTTAACGGCCTTTTAATATTTCACAGAATATGTGAGTGAAAGTTCAATCACAGCTAGGCCTTATTATACCTCCGAGTGCGCCTGAACCTTATAACCTCTGCGTCAACAGGCTTTCCACCGACCTGAACTTTGAGTCTTTGTTCCCTCAGTCCCTACTCCCTACGCTAGGGACTGAGGGAACGTACTGGGTCTTTGATGGCGTCTTGCCAGTTGCCATATTATCATTATGTATGCGTCTTGCTCTTGCTGTTTGGTATGGCTGGAAGTTGAACGAGCAGTGCAGTGCACACACACGCACACGCACGCGCGCGCGTACACACACACAAACACACGCACACACTCCCACACACACACACACACACACACACAAAAACACTGCGCGTCCTAAGGGGGGGCGTGTCGACTGAAGTTCAGCGAGAAAACCAACTGGTCTTTTCCTGTCCAGGACAACGGACGGACGGACGGACGACTCGGTCAGAGACAGTTCATTGTGTTCCGCTCGTAATAAGAATGCAGAAACCGACTAAAATCTCTCCTCCCGGCAGGGCCGAAATGCCGGGGAAGAAAGCGGTCTTATTTAATTTATGGGGAGTCGTGCTGGATTCCCGACCCGATGACGTCTTCCACAAGTTTGAGGAGACCCATACACTTCCACGGTAGGAAAAACGGTCCTCCATGTCTGAGCAACATCAGCCAGCGATATAAGGCCTTATTATCTAAATGAAACATTTAGTATATATATATTGTCATGTAGAATAATTAAAATATAGATCTGTGTTGGCCTATTTTACTTTGTAATTA
The DNA here is from genome assembly GCF_951216825.1 of Electrona antarctica. Taxonomy (NCBI): domain Eukaryota; kingdom Metazoa; phylum Chordata; class Actinopteri; order Myctophiformes; family Myctophidae; genus Electrona; species Electrona antarctica. The sequence goes on along the minus strand of NC_136803.1, from coordinate 1,648,513 downwards.
ATTGTGTAATGTAGCCTAATGTGATGAAGTTCAACACTGATCATTTGTAGGAGAGCTGTCGGTGAGTGCAGGGATGCTGATGCTTGTTTCAGCGTTGTTGTCATAGTAAATAATTAGATCTGTACTGTCTGTAGGATACTATGGCACTACTCTACTGATGCTATAGATCTACACACATTTGGTGAAAATATAAATACTTGCAATATCCTATATTGCAATGTCAACTTCCCCCAATATTTCTATATTTTATTTCTAGTTCTATTAACTAATTTCATGTACTTTTCCAGTGGTTTTCTGTCCCAAATCACCTCCAGAGAGTCCAGCGCTATGATCAAAGCAGAACGAGGAGAGCTGTCCCTGGTTCAGGTGCCAATAACCTTTTTACATTCACTCCAAAGCAATGTCATCAACAGTTTATATCGTCGTCCCCCCCTCTCTCTGTCTCTCTCTCTCTCGCTCTCTCTCTCTCTCTGTCTCTCTCTCTCTCTCTCTCTCTCAATCCACTGATGTCATGGTACCATGGTCGTGTTGTCATCAGAAATGTATTACCGCTGTGTCTGTGTGTGTGACGTGACGTCCTCCTGTTAACATATCAAATTGTGTATTGTGTCTAAATGAACGGATAGTTGAACAATGCATTGTGTCTAACATACATACCATTTCAACCACTGAAAAAAATACTCCTTTTCATACAGCCTTCTTTCATGTCTGCACTGGCACAAGCTGCTATACTTTCATCAAGTGCTATCTATCAGCCAATAGTCCACAATACGGTACAAACTCTGATCAGGGCGTGAGATCTTGAACTCGCAATTATCTGGAACTAGAAATAGCTTACTCAGACCTTTCAGTGGTGCAAAAAAAACCTTGCCCGAGCAGTCACTGCAAAAAGATGCATGACACACAACTTATAAATGTGTGGGCAGTTTCCTTCTAAATGTGTGGGCAGTTTCCTTCTAAATGTGTGGGCAGTTTCCTTCTAAATGTGTGGGCAGTTTCCTTCTAAATGTGTGGGCAGTTTCCTTCTAAATGTGTGGGCAGTTTCCTTGCCTCAACGTCAGCGAGACCTTTTTGTTCCTGCATGACTTTGTGTTTTTGTTCCTGTGGTAACGTGTGTGTGTGTGTGTGTGTGTGTGTGTGTGTGTGTGTGTGTGTGTGTGTGTGTGTGTGTGTGTGTGTGTGTGTGTGCGCGCGCTATAGATGATCCCAGAGTTTGAGGCGGAGTGCAGGGCTGCAGCTCAGGCCCAGGGTGTGTGTCTTCCCGAGGACTTTTCCGTCACCGTCCTGCTGGATCAGTTCAGAGAGACAAAACCCCTCCACCTGTCTGTCCTACGGACCGCTGCTGTCCTACATCAACACGGTACAAACACATGCACGCACGCACACACACACACACACGCACACAAGATGTCTAATATATGCATGTTTAAACACCTACGTACTACACTAATCCTGTGTTTCCACTAAGGAAAGTAGGCTTTCTAATGACACAACCCGCCTTTGTTTTGGTGAGTAGCAAAAACTTTCTTTTTATTTACGCTAAAGAGGAGAGGCTGGTCTGCATTCATGCGAGTGGCGTTAGTTGAGAGTAACATAGCTCTAAATGCGACGCATTAGAGCTATGGACCAGAGCTACGTTGAACACAACTACATTCATGTCGACCTCCGAGCATGTAGCCTGCATCACATGACCTCCGAACATGTAGCCTACATCACATGACAGACCACCTCCGAGCATGTAGCCTGCATCACATGACAGAATTGTGCAATCACACAGCTGTAGTTCTGGGATGGCTATAAACAGATGTTTGCGCATTCTAGCTTACACAAATTAAACTGAAACAGCTGTTTGGTCGTTCTAGCTTACACAAAATGAACAAAAATAGATAGTTGTGTTTTCTAGGGTTCATGGACAGATACAGTACATACGGTTTTGTTTGTTTATATCTTGAAAATGTGTTGCTACTATCTTGGAAAATGTCCACTCTGGGGTTTGTGTGCAACCCAGGCAGTTTTTAATTCACTTGATTCAATATTTCTATATTCAGTTATTCACACACCCTCCTATGTATTTAAACCCATTGTAACCTCAAACGGCATTTCAACCATGTTAGATTCACTGAAAACACCTGGTTCTGGTGACTGATATTGTCCTTCTAATGAGTGAGGGGCTGTGTTTTTAACAGCCCCTCGCTGCGCGCATGTCACCAGAACCAGGGATGTATGTTTTCAGTGAATCTAACATGGTTCAAATGGAACTTGAAATTTACAATGGGTTTACAACAGTCATCTGATCAATTATATTTGTTTCCGGCCATGTGCTTTGAATTATTCTTTATTTACCCAGGGAAGTAGCTGAGCACAGGTGCTCATTTTCAGCAACGCCCTGCACATAGAAACACACACACACACACACACATTAAAACCTGGGAGCTGACCAGTACAACCACAGTCTTATACTGTTGGCCACTAAGCAGCTCCAGGGGGAGCAGTTGGGGGTTCAGTGCCTTGCTCAAGGGCACTTCAGCGGTGGGGTTCAGTGCCTTGCTCAAGGGCACTTCAGCGGTGTTGGGTGAGTGATGACAATCACTTCCCCACCCAGATTTTTCCTGCCCGTCCGGGGAATCGAACCGGCAACCTTTCGGCAACAAGGGCGCTCCTCTAACCCTTAGGCCACCGCTGCCCCAAATATACTGAGGCTCATACTGATATAGGCTAACCTCTCTTCCCAAAGGTTTAGTGACAGCTGTGCTAGCCAATCAGTGGGTAGATGACAGTGCGTCTGGAGATAGCGGATCCCGGCTTCTCGCTCTGCTTGGCGGCCATTTTGATCTGGTCCTCCAGTCCTGTCGCTCAGGTCACAGGGTCCCCGAGCCTGCCATGTTCACTTCAGCTCTGCAGCGCCTGAGAGTCACCCCACAACAGGTAGGAAGCACACACACACTACAGGTGGGTGGGTGGGATGGATAGCAGCAAGATCATGCCCAAATATGGACATGCCAGGGAGTGAGAAAAATAAAAATATAATGAAAGAGAATTTCACTCACGCAATAACTGGGTAACCAAAACATTAACTCACGCTATGTCAGCACAATCACCCTGGCTGGCAATACTGATAACTTAAATGGTTTTTTTTGTGGCTTTTGCCTTTATTTTATATTTTTATGGAGGGACAGACAATATGGCTGACAGGAGATGGGGAGAGAGATGGGGGGGGGGGGGGGGGGGGTGACATGCAGTAATAATAATAATAATAACTAGAAAAAGTGCCCCTCGGAGCACAGGTCTCCACCAGGGCAGGTCAGGTTGTGGCCTCCTGGTGGCGCTATAATAGGCCAATGTGAAAAGGGTGCCATTTCTTCATGGCAATTGGATGATTTGAGGCATTTTGTTCCAAAAATGTGTTTTGCAAAAATCAACCTGTTGGTGGCGCTATAACAGGCCAATGTGAAAAGGGTGGGATATATTCCTCAGCCTAGTAAGAAAATGTGTGAAAGGTTTCACGTAAATTGCATGCTGCGTTCATGATTTGAGGCTTTTGTTCAAAACGGGGCAATCTTGCAAACTGTGAAAGCCAATTATAGCCAATTAGGATGGAATATGAAATATCGGACAGATCCGACTTGAGCACATGACCATAGACATACTGTGTAACGATTTGTGAGATTTTTGGACAGAATCTGGAGGAGTAATATCAAAAAATGTGTTTTACAAAAGTCGGCCTCCTGGTGGCGCTATAAAAGGCAGATGCGGAAAATGCAGGTCAAAGGTTTGTCCTTGGCCTCTAGGGAGTGTGCATGCCACGTTTCACGCAGATCGGTGCAGTTTTAGGTAAAAGATGTGAAAAGCTGCCTCATGGTGGCGCTATAACAGGCCGTTCTGGGAAATGTGGGGCAGAGGTTCATCGTTGGCATCCAGGGAGTGTGTGTGCAAAGTTTGGCATCGACCGGGTTAACGGTGCCGGAGATTAGCTGGTAACAGACGGACGGAAGGACACACACACGGACACACACACACACACACACACGGACGGAGTGCAAAACATACTCTCTCCCCATGCCTTCGGCCTGGTGGAGACAATAATAATAAAACTTTATTTGTATAGCACCTTTCATGACATGAAATGCAGCTCAAAGTGCTTTACAGAGCAATGGAAAAAAAAAAGAAAAGCAAGGCATAAACATTAAAAGTAAAGGCCGTCGGGATCGGGAGTCAAACCCGCGGCACACTGCCAGACTGGATTGGATTACCAGCCAAGGTGCCTGGACCACTGAGCCATGGCCCAGGCGCAATACTGATAACTTGTATTACAAGCTGCAAATACAGTATAAAAATATAGAAAAGCCTTGTAGACATTTGTTACATTTCTTTTTAATATTTATGGAATTTGTAATTAGTGAAATATTTCTAGGCTAGCACATCTGGGCCTTCAACCTGCTCCTGTGTACAGTACAGTACAGTACAGGTCCTGGTGACATTATGTGCTGCACTGTGTTAACATGCAAGTTGGTCATGAGTACTGTCACACATTTAAACCTAAATGATCTCTATTGTTTATTGTTGGACAGAACTCTAAAGGCTCATTCATAGTCTGGATTTTCGGTGGTGAGGTGACCACCGGAGCTGAAATAACGTTGAGCGGTGGTGAGTAAAAACAGAGAGAAGGGCTGGGGCGGTGGTTTGCTCTTCACCGCGGCTCGTGACGTCATGTTGTAGTTCGGTGGTCACCTCACCACCGACAATCCAGACTATGTATGAGCCTTAAGCATCCTGACCCATGCCCTGAGGGAAATAACGTAGGGAGTGTGGTAAATGGTGCATTTATATAGCGCCTTTATCCAAGGCGCTTTACATAGATTGTGCATTACATTCACCCATTCACACACACATTCATACACTGATGGCAGCAGAAACCATGCAAGGCACCAACCTGCACACCATGGAGCAATTAGGGGTTCAGTGTCTTGCTCAAGGACACTTCGACACTAACTCTGGGGGAGCCCGGGTTCGAACTGGCAACCTTGCGGTTACCATCCAGCCACTCTACCCCTGAGCCACCGGTGTGTGTATAAACTCAGCCAAGCGGTGTGTGTATAAACTAAGCCAAGTTATTATCTCCAGCAGCCATTTGTGTGTGTGTGTGTGTGTGTGTGTGTGTGTGTGTGTGTGTGTGTGTGTGTGTGTGTGTGTGTGTGTGTGTGTGTGTGTGTGTGTGTGTGTGTGTGTGTGTGTGTGTGTGTGTGTGTGTGTGTGTGTGTGTGTGTGTGTGTGTGTGTGTGTGTGTGTGTGCGTGAAGGCACCGTAGATGTGTCATACTGATAACCACGCATGCAAAGTTGCAAGCACATGGCTGCATGCACACACACACGCGGTGCCGTGTCGTTAGTCAGAAGGTTCCTTGTTCCGAAATTACTATCCCTATCTCTAATCCTAACCTAAACATAACCGCAAGCACGGGAGCAGTGCATGTTCGGACTAACGGGACTTCGGATCTATGGGCAGTTCCCCACACACGCATGCAGAATAAACAAGAAAACAATTTTCCACAAACCCCAAGTTGATGGGTGGTGGTCAGGTCATCCACCTGGGAGCACTAACGTGAACGGCAAAGTTTGTGTCTTTTTAACAGTGGGTTCAGGAGATGCAAGTTTCAAACGCGAAAGGGTTGTTCCTCTTGGGAGCATGAATGTATTATGTAATATCATGTCAATCCGGCCATTTCTCATTTCATCATAACCATTACTTTATGAGATATGTCGTGATTTCAGACAGACAGACAGACAGTGTTGAAAATGACTCACCCTCAGTGTAACGTCTGAACTGTGTGTTTCAGTCTGTGTGGTTGGATATCAATGAGGAAGGCGTGAACGCAGCGAAGGCGGCTGGGATGGCGGCCATCTTGGTGACAGACGTTGCGGACGCTCTCAACAAGTTGTCTGACTTCACCGGTGTGGAGGTATGATGTGAACTGCAGAGTTTGACCCAGAATGGCTGATCACCAAATTGGGTTTAGTGGTCAGACCCCCTGCGTGGCCATTGTACTCAATTCATCAACATGACAACAATACATGATTGTATTGTTTCCAGCTGGGAAAGAATGTTAGGTTAATTACTGCAATTTTGTTTTTGTTTTGTTTGGAATGGAAAGAAAACTCCTCTGATAAAGTGTGTGTGTGTGTGTGTGTGTGTGTGTGTGTGTGTGTGTGTGTGTGTGTGTGTGTGTGTGTGTGTGTGTGTGTGTGTGTGTGTGTGTGTGTGTGTGTGTGTGTGTGTGTGTGTGTGTGTGTGTGTGTGTGTGTGTGTGTGTGTGTGTGTGTGTGTGTGTGTGTGTGTGTGTGTGTGTGTGTGTGTGTCAGGCTGTAACAGAAAACACTGTTCCACCAATATGCTGTGCTGATGAGTTGTCCCATGGATACATCACCATAAAGGTAATAACTTAGTTCATTAGTTAATACAGAATCTAAATCAGTTTCAGTATAATTGTGAGACACTTGACTTGAGTATTTCCATTTCTCTTCTGCTCCACTACATCTCAGTGTGCATTTCACTGAAAACTGGAGTTAATAGTTTGCAGATTATTGTTACCAAACAAATGCTCTTGTACCTTCTATGAAAGGTCTGGTGATGTAATTTGTTTAGTTTGTTTTATGACCTCAATTGCACCAAACATTGCACCTGAACTTTGAACCTTCAGCAGATTTTCTGTGGTTTGAATAAATAGCCTCAAAAAGTGGTCCACAGGCAAACTGATTGGCCTGCAGTGGACAGTGATGACAAGTATTAACACATTGATTGCCAGGTATATGTAATCTCATGTGTTCATATTTTCATTGTTTGAAGTGGATTTTCTTAAATGAATAGATCCAGACACAGGCAGATCAGTTTGCCCGTGGACTACTTTTTGAGGCTATTTATTCAGAAAACCCAAAGCACAGACAATCTACGGAATGTTCAAAGTTCAGGTTGGAGAACAAAATTATCACCAGACCTTTAAAGTAAAGTTTTGAATACGGGCCGAATACAACATACAACAGACATAAAGACAAACCCTGCTTTTGAAGGAAAAGGTCATACTAAGAGAGAAAGTTTTTCTCTGTGTGCTCCAGGCTGGTGTGAGGACACACTATGTGGAGGTGGGCACTGGACCACCTGTTGTGTTGTGCCACGGCTTCCCCGAGAGCTGGTACTCCTGGAGGTACCAGGTAAGGGCATGCACGTGCACACGCACACACTTCAAAGTTATTAACCACGTTTAACCTGATGCCCCTATAATAATAATAATAATAATAATAATAATAATAATAATAATAATAATAATAATAATAATAATAATAATAATAATAATAATAATATGCATTGCTATTATAGTCAACATGTCTTCTCTTTCTTTCTTCTCTGTGTAGAAATGTGTAGAAAACTAGGTTTTAGTTGAACACAAAACTTGGTTTTAGTTGAACACAAGCTCCCTCTAGTGGATAGAAATTACAAATTGACCTTGTTATGCAATTTTTATATGCAATGCAGCAGTGTTTTGTTTTGTTTGTTTCTTTGTAACTTTTTGTGTCAAACTCACGCAAAGTCACACATATGTTCTTAAATAACACAGAACACATTGACAGAAATAACACAGAACACATTGACAGAAGCACAATGGAAAGACGTCCCCATGACTTTTTTGTGTTATCCCTTCAGCCTAAATGTATTACTGCCATTACCCTTCCTAGTCATAGGAAGGGTAATGTGTTACTGCCATACCCTTCCTAGTCATAGGAAGGGTAATGTGTTACTGCCATTACCCTTCCTAGTCATAGGAAGGGTAATGTATTACTGCCATTACCCTTCCTAGTCATAGGAAGGGTAATGTATTACTGCCATTACCCTTCCTAGTCATAGGAAGGGTAATGTATTACTGCCATACCCTTCCTAGTCATAGGAAGGGTAATGTATTACTGCCATTACCCTTCCTAGTCATAGGAAGGGTAATGTGTTACTGCCATTACCCTTCCTAGTCATAGGAAGGGTAATGTATTACTGCCATACCCTTCCTAGTCATAGGAAGGGTAATGTGTTACTGCCATTACCCTTCCTAGTCATAGGAAGGGTAATGTGTTACTGCCATTACCCTTCCTAGTCATAGGAAGGGTAATGTATTACTGCCATTACCCTTCCTAGTCATAGGAAGGGTAATGTATTACTGCCATACCCTTCCTAGTCATAGGAAGGGTAATGTGTTACTGCCATTACCCTTCCTAGTCATAGGAAGGGTAATGTATTACTGCCATACCCTTCCTAGTCATAGGAAGGGTAATGTGTTACTGCCATTACCCTTCCTAGTCATAGGAAGGGTAATGTGTTACTGCCATACCCTTCCTAGTCATAGGAAGGGTAATGTATTACTGCCATTACCCTTCCTAGTCATAGGAAGGGTAATGTGTTACTGCCATACCCTTCCTAGTCATAGGAAGGGTAATGTATTACTGCCATACCCTTCATAGTCATAGGAAGGGTAATGTATTACTGCCATTACCCTTCCTAGTCATAGGAAGGGTAATGTATTACTGCCATTACCCTTCCTAGTCATAGGAAGGGTAATGTGTTACTGCCATACCCTTCCTAGTCATAGGAAGGGTAATGTGTTACTGCCATTACCCTTCCTAGTCATAGGAAGGGTAATGTGTTACTGCCATACCCTTCCTAGTCATAGGAAGGGTAATGTGTTACTGCCATACCCTTCCTAGTCATAGGAAGGGTAATGTGTTACTGCCATTACCCTTCCTAGTCATAGGAAGGGTAATGTGTTACTGCCATTACCCTTCCTAGTCATAGGAAGGGTAATGTGTTACTGCCATTACCCTTCCTAGTCATAGGAAGGGTAATGTGTTAGCCTACTGCCATTACCCTTCCTAGTCATAGGAAGGGTAATGGAGAGATAATGGAGATATGAATCAGGCTGCAGAATATTCTTCAAGATAGGACTTGGTGGTAACGTGTGATCTGGCATTTACTCCTCTCCTCTCCTCTCCTCTCCTCTCCTCTCCTCTCCTCTCCTCTCCTCTCCTCTCCTCTCCTCTCCTCTCCTCTCCTCTCCTCTTCTCTTCTCTTCTCTTCTCTTCTCTTCTCTTCTCTTCTCTTCTCTTCTCTCCTCTCCTCTCCTCTTAGATTCCAGCGATTGCAGCAGCAGGTTTCAGAGTGTTGGCTCTGGACATGAAAGGATATGGCGAGTCATCTGCCCCCACAGGTGTGTGTTATAGTCATCTGCCCCCACAGGTGTGTGTTCATACTTTTCTGTCGTAATGAGATAAATATATGTTTCTAATCCGTGTAGTGATTTGAATTGGATTTGACTCCCATATTTCCTGGTCCTGGATGTAGTTCTGTAAAGGTGTGCATGTGAGTAGGAGTCATACGGTAGGTGCATTTAATATGTACCTTTTATTGTCCTTCCTTATCTGCAGAAATAGAAGAATATTCACAGCAACAACTTATGCAGGTAAACGCACGCATGCACGCACACACACACACACACACACACACACACACACACACACACACACACACACACACACACACACACACACACACACACACACACACACACAATCATTTATTTTATATAATTTCATTAAATATCTCCACTGAATGATTCTTTTCAGGATCTGATCACCTTTATGGATAAGATGGTGAGTGACATCATGGTTATTTCTACATCCATGGACCTAGTGGACCTATTTCTAGTGGATGTAGATACAGTATAATAACAATATATGTCTCCATTTATAGGCTCTTCCTCAGGTGACCCTCTTGGGTCATGACTGGGGCGGCGCCTTCGTCTGGAACATGGCTCAGTTTCATCCTGAGAGAGTCAGGTAGGAATGCACGCACGCACGCACGCACGCACGCACGCACGCACGCACGCACGCGAACAGGCTACACCACAAGTCGATAATCTAATCATGTGTTTTTCCGTGTGTCTCCCGTCGATATGCGGCCATGTGTGTTTGCATGCATTGCAAATACATGATGTGCATCTTGTATTTTCTGTGTATCGTGTGTATAATTATCAATGTATGCGTGCGTGCGTCCAGGGCAGTAGCATCGCTGAACACGCCTCTGTTTCCAGAGAACCCCAACGTTCCTCCTATGGAGTTTCTCAAAGCCAATCCTATATTTGACTACCAGCTCTACTTCCAGAATCCTGTAAGTGTTTCTGTGTGTGTGTGTTTGCGCGTGTGTGTGTGTGTGTCGTGCGTGTGTGCGTGCGTGCGTGCGTGCGTGCGTGCACTGTAGGGCAATAGCATCGTTGAACTTTCCACATTTTCCTGTGGACTGCAGTGTTCCTCCTATGGAGAAACTCAGAACCATTCCTGTATTTGACTACCAGTTCTACTTCCAGACCCCTGTAAGTGTTTGAACTAACAAAATAACAAAACAAAAAAAACTGAATCTGAATCAAACTAGCAATAGAATACAAGTTTAGAAGCATCGTCCAGAAACATGAATGGTCTCAGAAATGTCATAAAAGCAAAGAGGTTAATGCCTCGAATCTGTGATTTCTTCAACTGGTTGGCTATTGAGGTGAACAGCAGCAACAATGGGTTCAGAATGATAATGCCTAGAACACCATTATTCCATTTTTCAGTGGTGAGATTTTATTTGTCTTTATTAACGCTGTGTTCTGGTTCCCTGTGTGTGCGTACGTTGAAGGGTGTAGCAGAGGCGGAGCTGGAGAGGGACTTGGAGAGAACGTTCAAGATCTTCTTTGTCAGCAGCGCAGACGCGGTGAGCACACACACACACACACACACACACACACACACACACACACACACACACACAGGCCCGCGGGAAGTACTTTACACTAGCAGGGGCTGAACGTGTACCTGGGGGTGCGCGCGCGTAGCGTAGCGCCGCAAATATGCGCGTGCGCGCGCATCATGCACGCGCATTTTTGCGCATTTTCACACGCAAACGTGGCCTTTACTTTCCCTCTCCACACGCAAGTTATATATGAACGAACTGACACAGGCAATTCACCAGGATATGGTGCCAATACTGTGATACAGCATATTTAAATCTCTTTTTTTTTTCCTTTCTCTCCTGTTCGAGGGGGGGCTGTGCCTGGGGGGAGGGGGTGCTACAGCCCCCCCAGCACCCCTACTTCCCTCAGCCATGCGTGACACACACAAATTGGCCTTCAGGTCTAAATGGGTTCATTCAATCAGGAGGGGTAAAAATACATCTTCCTTGGTCTTTATACTGAATGCTGTGACTGTGTTGTTGTCTGCAGGGCACTCTGATACCTGATATCAACACTTCTGGAGTATGTGCTAGAGGTGAGAGGCTGACACTCAACTATGTGTTTTGATGTGTTATTATTATGCTGTTACTAACTACACTGTGTTATAATCAGAGTTGGGGTCCGTTACTCAAAAAAGTAATACACTACACATTACACATTACTTTTGAAAAAAGTAATGCCTTACATTACTTGATTACGCCCTGGAGAAAGTAACTAGTTACACTACTCGTTACATTACGTTTGCGTTACTCCATAAAATCGCCTGAGATGCAGTTACATAATTTGCCCCTTAACAAATCTTTATAATCCTAATAAGGAGGACATACACAAGATCTTTCTTTATGCTCTTTAATACCAGGTTGTTGAACAAGTGAAGGAATAAAACAAACCATCAAACTCCACTCACGGCGGGGGCCGCTGCGGGGGGCGCTGAAAGCAGCAGCAGGACGCAAGTAACTAGTAACTAAAGCAACCAGTAACTGTAGTGTGATTACTCAATTTGGAGGAGTAGTGTCGTTACTTACTCGTTACCGAGAAAAGTAGTGTAATTACAGTAACTACACTACACATAGTGTAGTTACACCCAACTCTGGTTATAATACTACAGTGTGTGTTACTGTGGTAAATGATCTAACACTACGTTGTGTTGTGTTACAGGTGGGTTGTTTGTGGGCCTTCCAGACGAAGTGCCCAGAAGCTCCATGCTGAGTGAAGAGGCCTTGCAGTACTACGTCAGCCAGTTTAAACGCAATGGATTCAGGTAGGCTATCTCTCTCTAGGTCGTCCTCAGACGTTTGCTGGCTGGCAGTTCTTGATGCCTTTGGCAGTGTCCTGCTAGTCTCATTCTCCTGGCTGATATTTTCTGGCTCACCCTTGGTAATCCCTCATACAGAGTCTTGTTAGTAACATGTACAGTCTTGCTGATGTTAAGTACTGCACGCAGCATTCTGGTGTAGCACCCGTCAAGGGACTTCTGCGGGGTTGGCTTCAGGGTCCAGCATTCACTGCCGTATAGGAGAACAGACTCCACTGTTGCGTAGAAGAAGCTGAGTTTGATTTGTCGGGGGAGATTGGAGTTCCATACACTGGTCATGCCATTCAGGGCCCTCCATGCAAGTGCCTTCCTCACTTTCAGATCTTGCTCGGTTGAGTTGACCCATGGCTATACAAAAACAAAAAGACGCAGTTGATTTTATTCTCTCTCTCTCTCTCTCTCTCTCTCTCTCTCTCTCTCTCTCTCTTCCCCCTTCACTCAGCACCATGCTCTCTGTCACTAATATGTCTAGTTAGTTAGGCAATTCTGTATTTTGGTCTTTTTAATTGATCAGATTTTGATCAGATCTTTCTATAGGTGTAGACTAAGACTCTTTTCCGTTTGGTTTTTCAGGGGGCCGTTGAATTGGTATCGCAACATTGAGAGGAACTGGAAGTGGAAGTGTTCTCGTCCCATGGGGAAGGTTTGTTAAGATGCACAGTCAGTCACACACCATGAAGGACTGGAGGCAGGATCACATTGTTAAAGTGTGTGCGTGTGCGTGTGCGTGTGCGTGTGCGTGTGCGTGTGCGTGTGCGTGCGTGCGTGCGTGCGTGCCTTATAGCTGATGATGCCAGCGCTGATGGTGACAGCTGGAAAAGACCCTATCCTGTTGCCTGTCTACTCCAGCGACATGGAGGAGATGGTAAGTAAATTATCCTGGGGCTGGGGAGGACATGAAAGTGACCGTTAGGAGCTTTATGTTTCTTTTGCACTTTGTCTTAATGTTTTGTGTGCCGTAAAGCACTTTGAATTGCCGTATAGGAAATGTGTACAAATACACCTGCCTTTCCTCTCTTCCTGCTAGGTCCCCAACCTGACCAGAGGGCACATTGAGGAGTGTGGACATTGGACTCAAATGGAGAAGTACGTGTGTGTGTGTGTGTGTGTGTGTGTGTGTGTGTGTGTGTGTGTGTGTGTGTGTGTGTGTGTGTGTGCGCGTGTGCGTGTGCGTGTGCGTGCGCGCGCGCGCGTGCGTGCGTGGCCAGAGATTGTGTACTTTTGCTCCAATCTTTGTGAGAACCCAAAACGTCATTGCACGAGAGCAAGATAGACTAATAGAGCGTATGCGCATGATATCCTCATCAAACCAGGAAGTTATGCGGGAACGCCTACTGAGTGGCAAAACAACTACTTTCTGGCCTTGACACTCTATACATGCAAACAGAAAAGTAAAATATGATTATATTATATATAGCCTATTATATAAACTAGTCCTTACCCGTTCTGAATATATGAACAGCAAATGATGTTCAGTGTGGGTAATCTATCTAATAATTTAGCGATCGCTCGCCCACTGTCTATTGCGAGCAAAATAGACAGCGGGTGAAACAACTCAAGTTACGCGGAAAAGTGTGTCCCAGTATTAATCTGTGTCCGTCCCAACATGCATTTCACTGGTGACCCGGAAGCCGTCCCAACATAGCCTGGATCCAGCCCAAAGACCCCGCCCACTCTCTGAGTGGACTGCATCTCTTGGTCTGGTGTTGCACTGTGAACCTATAATTTCTTCGGTACAAAAATGTATTATCCAATGAGAATCGGTGGTGGGGGGGTGGGTCTAACGAACAACCAATCAGCGCCGAGTCGTTTTCAGCGTCATCACGCAGCGCAACACACAGAGGGTTGAGGGAAATTCTAATCCCCTCCCCCTTGAAATCGCTCAGACAGGAGACAATGTCAGACTGAAGCTTCAAGAAAGCTACAGTCTGATAATCAGGCTAGTCCCAACATGCATTCTAAGGAAGTACTCGGACTGACTGACTGACTGACTGACAGACAGACAGACAGACAGACAGCGACCGAGCAAAATAGACAGCGGGCGAGCGATCGCTACATTATTAGATAGATAAAGCCATAGTACCTCAACTCGTGTGCAAGTAAGACAACCACGTAGTAGAACATATCAAAGTAATGTGGTGTGGAATTGATATCAGCAGCCTGGTGCCCTGGGCTGTGGAAACTGTCCCTAAATTTATTTTATTTAGCGAATGCAAAGTCCTTTAGCCAAGCGGTTGCCTCCTGGTCTGCTGTATGGAGGGTGATTAATCCTCCTTCCAGTCTTTGGAGAGGGCAAACTTCTATGATGTGCTTCATAGTTTGCTCCTCATCACACGCACACAGTGGGCTTGGGCTACTGCCCCACTTGTGAAGGCTGGCCAAGCAGGGGCCATGTCCAGTCCTGAACCTATTCAGCGTAGACCACTGTCTCCTTGGGAGGGTGGTGCCAGGGACCTGTTGGTTGGGGTCTGACACCAGGTGTTTGTTTGGGACCTCATTGGACTCCCATTCCCTTTTCCAAGCTGATTGGATGGTGAAGTCAGCTGATGGGGGGTTCTTCCAAATCGGTCGTCTAGATGGGAGTCGAGCAGTGGGTGGTGTCCCTAAATGAATTGATATCAGCAGCCTGGTGTCCTGGGCTGTGGAAACTGTCCCTACATAAATTGATATCAGCAGCCTGGTGCCCTGGGCTGTGGAAACTGTCCCTAAATTAATTGATATCAGCAGCCTGGTGCCCTGGGCTGTGGAAACTGGCCCTAAATGAATTGATATCAGCAGCCTGGTGCCCTGGGCTGTGGAAACTGTCCCTAAATGAATTGATATCAGCAGCCTGGTGCCCTGGGCTGTGGAAACTGGCCCTAAATGAATTGATATCAGCAGCCTGGTGCCCTGGGCTGTGGAAACTGGCCCTAAATGAATTGATATCAGCAGCCTGGTGTCCTGGGCTGTGGAAACTGGCCCTAAATGAATTGATATCAGCAGCCTGGTGCCCTGGGCTGTGGAAACTGGCCCTAAATGAATTGATATCAGCAGCCTGGTGCCCTGGGCTGTGGAAACTGGCCCTAAATGAATTGATATCAGCAGCCTGGTGCCCTGGGCTGTGGAAACTGGCCCTAAATGAATTGATATCAGCAGCCTGGTGCCCTGGGCTGTGGAAACTGTCCCTAAATGAATTGATATCAGCAGCCTGGTGCCCTGGGCTGTGGAAACTGTCCCTAAATGAATTGATATCAGCAGCCTGGTGTCCTGGGCTGTGGAAACTGTCCCTAAATTAATTGATATCAGCAGCCTGGTGCCCTGGGCTGTGGAAACTGGCCCTAAATGAATTGATATCAGCAGCCTGGTGTCCTGGGCTGTGGAAACTGTCCCTAAATTAATTGATATCAGCAGCCTGGTGTCCTGAGCTGTGGAAACTGTCCCTAAATTAATTGATATCAGCAGCCTGGTGCCCTGGGCTGTGGAAACTGGCCCTAAATGGCCACTTCAACTCTAAAATGGATGTCAGATTCCACACCACAACTCTTATGTGTGACACACAGTGGTGAACACAGTGGTGAACACAGTGGTGAACACAGTGGTGAACACTATACACTATATACTGTAGACATAGTTATAGTGCTTGGTATGGATGGACGGCCCTTTAGTTCCTTAACCCATTTTGGGCGGGAACCCCTTTTGGTGTTTTAAACCTTATGTTGTAATTTAGCTATTGAAAAATAGCAGATCTACAAGCTCATAGCACGCCACTCGGTGGCGCGCTATGAGCTTGTAGGTCTGCTATTTTTGACATATGTGACCAGATTTGACTGAGAGACTGCCATCGCGCAAATTCCAGCTTTTCACCAGAGGAGAAAACCTTTTTTTTTTTTTTTTTTTTTTTTTAAATGAGTTTATAGCACAGGCAGACTCTTCACATACTAGAGCATGTCTGAAATAAGTGTCAGAGATGAAATCGACATGTAAATATGAAATAAATGCCCAAACATGTAACTATAGGTGTAATGTTAGAGACCACAGAAGTGAACCTTTCAAGCCTGTTTTCTCAACTCGCTGTTTCTCTGCAAGACATTACTCTATAAGCCATATCTCCAAAACTGGTGGGTCAAACTGAACAACCAATATGTCAATTTGAAGCTATGATTCCCTGCTTTCATATGACGTGAAAAAACGAAAATTAAAAAAAATCCAATGGCAGTCCCTCAGTCAAATTTAGTCACACTATGTGTCTCATAGTCAGGCCTAAATAGGTTAACCACATGCATTTTGCACAGATATATAGAAAAGGCCTAACCAGGGACTGGGGTCGCAAATTAGCCTCGGCTATAATCCTGATATTCTTTTTTTTTTTTTTTTGGCTTTATTTTATATATTTTATGGAGGGACAGACAGTAGGCTGACAGGAAATGGGGAGAGAGATGGGGGGGGAAGACGACATGCAGTAAAGGCCGTGCTTGGCATAGGCCTATCTCACAGCATTTCCCCGCCCCCTTTTTTACGCCCCCTTTTAGAGCTAGTGGTGTTATTTTTTTTCCGGTCCATAGGCTTCCATGTTAAAAGAGGTATCTTCACAAGCCACAAACTACCGTTTTGTAAAGGTAAGGTTTATTCTACTTATTTGAGTTGTTATACCATTGTGTTTTCTTCATATTATTATCGGTCTTTGACATTTTAACATGTACTTAGATTCTCCAGAGAATAAAAGTGTAAATGCCTAATGTTAAATGACACCACTATCTACCGGAAGTGGGCGTGGAAAGCGGGCTGTGAGATAGGCCTATTGGAACGAGGGATGTAACAATGAAGGAAATGTAACTGACTAGATGGGCCGCTCATCCTAGTTACGTTGCAGCCATAGAGTATTAAAAGGATAGAGACTGATCTGGCGCAAAGCTCCGCCCCCTCCGCTATTCATGTCAGTGGAAGTTGCTCAGTGGCGTTTTGAAGCACCCGGAAGACTGCCGGAAGTACCGTCTCAGAACGTCTACTTCCGCATTTGACCACCAAATTCACAAAGTCACAGACCAGACGCATGTCTGGTCACAGACATGGCTGTGAGTGACAGGTCCCTGCTTGGACCTGCCCCTCCCTTCCTTATTGGCTCTCCCCGACAACACCGCTTCCTGTTGGCTGAGCACTCTTCCTGTCGCTCTATAGGTGCTGCCACACGTGCTAAAGAGCCGCGGACGTTCTCGGCTGTCCGCAGCTTCTTTTCCGAGTTTTTAGACAGCTGGTGGATGGAAAAGAAGCTCCACCTCCGCGGCTGACTGCCGCGGAGGAGAGCGTTTCCGGGAATCTGGCCGTCGCGCAAAGCTTCCGCGGAAGTGGAGCTTCTTTTCCATCCACCAGCTGTCTAAAAACTTGGAAAAGAAGCTGCGGACAGCTTCTTCTGTCCGCGGCTGTCGGCCGTTTTCCGCTCAGGTGGGGAAACACTGTATAAAAGCTCAGTTGAACTTGGACTTCACTCACCGTGGGCACATTTGAGCCGACAGGCGCGGCCAAAGGAAGCTGACTCCCAACGTCTTTCCGGCTTTTTAGACAGCTGGTGGATGGAAAAGAAGCTCCACCCACGCGGCAGGTTGCCGCGTCGGCCAGATTCCCGGAAAAGCTTGCCCCTGTCCACTCAAGTCTGCCCATGCTGACTGGGGGACGACAGCATATTTCGCAGCAGAGACTCGATCCCTCTAGTCCTCCGCTCGTTTGCTTGCCTTTTTCGTTCTGTTTGTTTAGTTTTGTTATTCTTACGTTGTTTATTTCATTCTGCAGTAAGTTATGCCTTAGCTATATTTAGTTTTGTTCATTGTCCAGTTATTTAAGTTAAAGCCTTCAGCCCTATTTATTCTTATTATCTTTGTAAACTACTGATTTCAAATGTAAAGCCCGGTTCCTACTTCCACCATGTAGGGGTGCCAGGTATATTTATTTTCCCTGATTTATTGTACTTTTTGGTTAGTTAGGTTAGTTAGGGATTTAGTATTGTATTTTTGTTTAACTTTCCGTTAGGGCCTTATAGTTGGGGGTAAACTTTTGATTTCTTGTGTAAACCGCACCTCGAAGCCAATACTATACACTTTGTGAACCAAAAGAACAAGAGTTTGTAAACTTGTCTCTGCTAACGAAAAAAAGAGCTACAACAATAAACTAAAGTTATTTTTCAACCCTGTCTCCTCCTGAATTATGTTGTGTTCCTTCACCCTATAGACGAAGGTGCATAACAGCTTTTAAACCCAGTATTGTGCCCTTCACATGTAGTAACGGATGGGTAATTATTATTATTTGTTGTTTTTAGGGTCAAACCCCCCAATACCCCGTAAATGCATAGAAAACTGCATTTGGGCACAGTATACCTATAACACAATAGGTCTTACAAATCATTAGTAAAGCAAAGCAAAGCAAAGTTCTTTGTTTACCCAGGGTAAGTGGACTAAGCTCGAGATGCTTGTTTACAGCCACGCCCTGCTCATAGAACATTTCATGGTTGGGGTTCAATGCCTTGCTCAAGGGCACTTCAGCGTTGGTAATTTTAACGTGCCGGTCCGGGGATTCGAACTGGCGACCTTCCGGTATCAAGACCGCTCCGCAAACCGTTCGGCCACCGCTGCCACCAAAATGTCTCTTGCAATGTGCAATGTCTTCTTCTGAAGATATCAGATATCTGAAAACTGTTTTCCCATCAAAGCAAAGCAAATTAAATTAAAATAAGCACACATTAAACAGCTTTTTACTGTTTGTGTTTACTTACAATAAATTACTGTTTTTGGAAACAACTTCGCCTCTCTCTTAAATCCTTTGCTGCCACCTAGTGTTCAGAAAGTTCACTGCCGCTCATTGACTCCAATGTTAAGGTCGCCTGTAGTTGGATTCTCAAAGGAAGAATTAGCCCACCACAGATGCAGGTGTTCACACTTTATCTGGG
>NC_136803.1:1589487-1626987 GCF_951216825.1 Electrona antarctica | reverse complement strand
AGGCATGGGGAGAGAGTATGTTTTGCACTCCGTCCGTGTGTCCGTCCTTGTGTGTGTGTCCGTCCGTCCGTCTGTTACCAGCTAATCTCCGGCACCGTTAACCCGGTCGATGCCAAACTTTGCACACACACTCCCTGGATGCCAACGATGAACCTCTGGCCCACATTTTCCAGAACGGCCTGTTATAGCGCCACCATGAGGCAGCTTTTCACATGTTTTACCTAAAACTGCACCGATCTGCGTGAAACGTTGCATGCACACTCCCTAGAGGCCAATGACAAATCTTTGACCTGCATTTTCCGCATCTGCCTTTTATAGCGCCACCAGGAGGCCGACTTTTGTAAAACACATTTTTTTATATTACTCCTCCAGATTCTGTCCAAAAATCTCACAAATCGTTACACAGTATCTCTATGGTCATGTGCTCAAGTCGGATCTGTCCGATATTTCATATTCCATCCTAATTGGCTATAATTGGCTTTCACAGTTTGCAAGATTGCCCCGTTTTGAACAAAAGCCTCAAATCATGAACGCAGCATGCAATTTACGTGAAATCTTTCACACATTTTCTTACTAGGCTGAGGAACCCTTTTCACATTGGCCTGTTATAGCGCCACCAACAGGTTGATTTTTGCAAAACAAATTTTTTGAACAAAATGCCTCAAATCATCCAATTGCCATTAAAGGCGTATGAAGAAATGGCACCCTTTTCACATTTTGGCCTATTATAGTGCCACCAGGCACTCTGCATTTCCTCAACAAAATGAAGAAAATTGTTGCAAAAAACTAACAAACAAAAAAACATGTTTATATTACTCCTAAACATTTTGCCAAACATCTCACACAGTCCTATCCTCCTGGTGGAGACCTGTGCCCAGAAGGGCACTTTTTCTAGTTAAAATATAGATCTGTGTTGGCCTATTTTACTTTGTAATTAATTGTGTAATGTAGCCTAATGTGATGAAGTTCAACACTGATCATTTGTAGGAGAGCTGTCGGTGAGTGCTTTGATTGATTGATTTATTAACAGTTTGCAGAATTACAGTATACATTTCAAGTACAACTCAATACAACAACTGTTAACTGTGAGTGGACGACACCATAAAGCATTACAGTGATTACACTTGTTTACAATAGGGCCCACCATTTTCAATTCATCAAAACAATTAGACGTACGAATATACACAACTATAGTCAAAACAGGAAATTATCATAAAGGAGGGAAAAGGGGAAAAGAAACATATACAGTGAGCGGAAAAGGGGGTGGGCAGTGGGGGGGCCCGGATTCAGATTTTACGGGGGCCAGTTTCTAATTGCAGCCGTCCGTAGGTGCCCTTTGAGGGTGGTTTTGAAGGAGTCAAGGGATGGCATGCAACAGCGTTGTTGTCATAGTAAATAATGTGGATACTATGGTACTACTCTACTGATGTTATAGATATAGGCTACACACATTTGGTGAAAACATAAATACTTGCAATATCCTATATTGCAATGTCAACTTCCCCCAAAATCTACATTTTATTTCTAGTTCTATTAACTAATTTCATGTACTTTTCCAGTGGTTTTCTGTCCCAAATCACCTCCAGAGAGTCCAGCGCTATGATCAAAGCAGAACGAGGAGAGCTGTCCCTGGTTCAGGTGCCAATAACCTTTTTACATTCACTCCAAAGCAATGTCATCAACAGTTTATATCGTCGTCCCCCCCTCTCTCTCTCTCTCTCTGTCTCTCTCTCTCTCTCTCTGTCTCTCTCTATCTCTCTCTCTGTCTCTCTCTCTCCCTCTCTCTCTGTCTCTCTCTCTCTCTCTCTCTCTCTCTCTCTGCTCTCTCTCTCTCTCTCTCTCTCTCTCTCTCTCTCTCTCTCTGTCTCTCTCTCTCGTTGAATCCAATTGATCATGATGATTTGACATATTGATATTACTCGACGGATGTCATGGTACCATGGCCGTGTTGTCATCAGAAATGTATTACCGCTGTGTCTGTGTGTGTGACGTGACGTCCTCCTGTCAACATATCAAATTGTGTATTGTGTCTAAATGAACGGATAGTTGAACAATGCATTGTGTCTAACATACATTTCAACCACTGAAAACTCCTTTTCATACAGCCTTCTTTCATGTCTGCACTGGCACAAGCTGCTATACTTTCATCAAGTGCTATCTATCAGCCAATAGTCCACAATACGGTACAAACTCTGATCAGGGCGTGAGATCTTGAACTCGCAATTATCTGGAACTAGAAATAGCTTACTCAGACCTTTCAGTGGTGCAAAAAAAACCTGGCCCGAGCAGTCACTGCAAAAAGATGCATGACACACAACTTATAAATGTGTGAGCAGTTTCCTTATAAATGTGTGGGCAGTTTCCTTGCCTCAACGTCAGCGAGACCTTTTTGTTCCTGCATGACTTTGTGTGTGTGTGTGTGTGTGTGTGTGTGTGTGTGTGTGTGTGTGTGTGTGTGTGTGTGTGTGTGTGTGTGTGTGTGTGTGTGTGTGTGTGTGTGTGTGTGTGTGTGTGCGTGCTATAGATGATCCCAGAGTTTGAGGCGGAGTGCAGGGCTGCAGCTCAGGCCCAGGGTGTGTGTCTTCCCGAGGACTTTTCCGTCACCGTCCTGCTGGATCAGTTCAGAGAGACAAAACCCCTCCACCTGTCTGTCCTACGGACCGCTGCTGTCCTACATCAACACGGTACAAACACATGCACGCACACACACACACAATATGTCTAATATATGCATGTTTAAACACCTACTACACTAATCCTGGTCTCTAAACTGCCTCCCCCTGGCCCGGGGTGCCTGATGGAGGGGAAAGGAACTGGTTGGAATAACGTTTTCCTTCCACGCTCTACGTCCGGCCGGGGAAACTTCCCCTTGTCAGGTGTAAAGGAGCAACTTGGACACTCATGCATGAAGGAAGCATGAGTTCAAGTCCGTTGCTCTCCGCAGATTGGCGGAGGGTGTGTAGAGCCCAGGATCACAATAGATAATTGACACAGGGGTGAAAAATGGGTTACAAAATCGTGGGATAAAAAATGTATAATAAAAAAACAAAAACACCTACTACACACTTTGTGATGTCTCCAGTATGGTTCCAAGGTATCCACGATCAAGTTACAAGGTATCTTTATTGCTTCATCTTAGTAGCACAAGTACAAGAGTAACAATAAGCCTAATTGTTGTGGTTCTCCTCATACATTGCATCAACAAAAGAGGTAAAAATGAAAGATAAAACTATATAATAATAAAGATAATATAAATGACTTCCTGGCTGCACATACAGTACTAACTCCTATTCACACAGCCTACTTCTTTAGATTTCACTAGTACCACGGGATGCATACTTAGTTTAGACTAGTCATTGGTTAGACATGGGTTAAGGTTAGGTTTAGGTGTGCTGCCCCGTGGGAGGTTAGGTTTGAGATTGTAGTTGTAGGACTAATGACTGGTCTAACCAATGACTAGTCTAAACCAAAAACTGTATGTTTGACAATGTTTTTAAACAAAATGAGATGAATGTGGAATGAGATGAGGAACCCAAGGTTAGGGCGAGACTCAAGGTGGGGGCGAAGTCTCGGGAGCTGATGGCCATTGGTGCTCTGCTCGGGGAGCTGATGGCCATTGGTGCTCTGCTCGGGGAGCTGATGGCCATTGGTGCTCTACTCGGGGAGCTGATGGCCATTGGTGCTCTGCTCGGGGAGCTGATGGCCATTGGTGCTCTAATGCGTTGTATTTAGAGCTATGTTACTCTCAACTTCCGCCGCTCGCGTGAATGCAGAACAGCCTCTCGTCTTTAGCGTAAATAAAAAGAACGTTTTTGCTACTCACCAAAACAAAGGCGGGTTGTGTCATTAGAAAGCCTACTTTCCTTAGTGGAAGCACTCTGAGCCCCCCACCACACGTATAAACGGTACTTTTTGGCCAAAAGGGGATTTTGTTTCCAACGGAAAAAAAATACTTTTAGTTACTCCACTGCGCCTTCTATCGATATTGCCCAGAGAATTGCCTCATAGAGAATATTATTCCTCCGGTGAAAAAAAATCCCTTTCTGGCCAAAAAGTACCGTTTATACGTGTGGTGGGGGGCTCAGAGTGTTTCCACTAAGGAAAGTAGGCTTTCTAATGACACAACCCGCCTTTGTTTTGGTGAGTAGAAAAAACGTTATTTTTATTTACACTAAAGACGAGAGGCTGGTCTGCATTCATGCGAGTGGCGGTAGTTGAGAGTAACATAGCTCTAAATGCGACGCATTAGAGCTATGGACCAGAGCTACATTTATGTCGACCTCCGAGCATGTAGCCTGCATCACATGACCTCCGAACATGTAGCCTGCATCACATGACCTCCGAACATGTAGCCTGCATCACATGACCTCCGAGCATGTAGCCTGCATCACATGACCTCCGAACATGTAGCCTGCATCACATGACCTCCGAGCATGTAGCCTGCATCACATGACCTCCTAGCATGTAGCCTGCATCACATGACAGACCACCTCCGAGCATGTAGCCTGCATCACATGACCTCCGAGCATGTAGCCTGCATCACATGACCTCCGAACATGTAGCCTGCATCACATGACCTCCGAGCATGTAGCCTACATCACATGACAGACCACCTCCGAGCATGTAGCCTACATCACATGACCTCCGAACATGTAGCCTGCATCACATGACAGACCACCTCCGAGCATGTAGCCTACATCACATGACAGAATTGTGCAATCACACAGCTGTAGTTCTGGGATGGCTATAAACAGATGTTTGCGCATTCTAGCTTACACAAATTAAACTGAAACAGCTGTTTGGTCGTTCTAGCTCACACAAAATGAACAAAAATAGATAGTTGTGTTTTCTAGGGTTCATGGACAGATACAGTACATACGGTTTTGTTTGTTTTATATCTTGAAAATGTGTTGCTACAAAAAGTGTATATCTTGGAAAATGTCCACTCTGGGGTTTGTGTGCAACCCAGGCAGGTTTTAATTCGCTTGATTCAATATTTCTATATTCAGTTATTCACACACCCTCCTATGTATTTAAACCCATTGTAACCTCAAACGGCATTTGTTAGATTCACTGAAAACACCTGGTTCTGGTGACTGATATTGTCCTTCTAATGAGTGAGGGGCTGTGTTTTTAACATGTCACCAGAACCAGGGATGTGTTTTCAGTGAATCTAACATGGTTCAAATGGAACTTGAAATTTACAATGGGTTTACAACAGGCATCTGATCAATTATATTTGTTTCCGGCCATGTGCTTTGATGCTTTTTATTATTCTTTATTTACCCAGGGAAGTAGCTGAGCACAGGTGCTCATTTTCAGCAACGCCCTGCACATAGAAACACACACACATTAAAACCTGGGAGCTGACCAGTACAACCACAGTCTTATACTGTTGGCCACTAGGCAGCTCCAGGGGGAGCAGTTGGGGGTTCAGTCCCTTGCTCAAGGGCACTTCAGCGGTGGGGTTCAGTGCCTTGCTCAGGGGCACTTCAGCGGTGTTGGGTGAGTGATGACAATCACTTCCCCACCCAGATTTTTCCTGCCCGTCCGGGGAATCGAACCGGCAACCTTTCGGCAACAAGGGCGCTCCTCTAACCCTTAGGCCACCGCTGCCCCAAATATACTGAGGCTCATACTGATATAGGCTAACCTCTCTTCCCAAAGGTTTAGTGACAGCTGTGCTAGCCAATCAGTGGGTAGATGACAGTGCGTCTGGAGATAGCGGATCCCGGCTTCTCGCTCTGCTTGGCGGCCATTTTGATCTGGTCCTCCAGTCCTGTCGCTCAGGTCACAGGGTCCCCGAGCCTGCCATGTTCACTTCAGCTCTGCAGCGCCTGAGAGTCACCCCACAACAGGTAGGAAGCACACACACACTACAGGTGGGTGGGTGGGATGGATAGCAGCAAGATCATGCCCAAATATGGACATGCCAGGGAGTGATAAAAATAAAAATATAATGAAAGAGAATTTCACTCACGCAATAACTGGGTAACCAAAACATTAACTCACGCTATGTCAGCACAATCACCCTGGCTGGCAATACTGATAACTTAAATGGTTTTTTTTTGTGGCTTTTGCCTTTATTTTATATTTTTATGGAGGGACAGACAGTATGGCTGACAGGAAATGGGGAGAGAGTTGGGGGGGGGGGGGGGGTGACATGCAGTAATAATAATAATAATAACTAGAAAAAGTGCCCCT
The DNA here is from genome assembly GCF_951216825.1 of Electrona antarctica. Lineage (NCBI taxonomy): Eukaryota > Metazoa > Chordata > Actinopteri > Myctophiformes > Myctophidae > Electrona > Electrona antarctica. The sequence continues at coordinate 1,620,783 of NC_136803.1, read as the reverse complement.
CGGGGCACAGGTCTCCACCAGGGCAGGTCAGGTTGTGGCCTCCTGGTGGCGCTATAATAGGCCAATGTGAAAAGGGTGCCATTTCTTCATGGCAATTGGATGATTTGAGGCATTTTGTTCCAAAAATGTGTTTTGCAAAAATCAACCTGTTGGTGGCGCTATAACAGGCCAATGTGAAAAGGGTGGGATATATTCCTCAGCCTAGTAAGAAAATGTGTGAAAGATTTCACGTAAATTGCATGCTGCGTTCATGATTTGAGGCTTTTGTTCAAAACGGGGCAATCTTGCAAACTGTGAAAGCCAATTATAGCCAATTAGGATGGAATATGAAATATCGGACAGATCCGACTTGAGCACATGACCATAGACATACTGTGTAACGATTTGTGAGATTTTTGGACAGAATCTGGAGGAGTAATATCAAAAAATGTGTTTTACAAAAGTCGGCCTCCTGGTGGCGCTATAAAAGGCAGATGCGGAAAATGCAGGTCAAAGGTTTGTCCTTGGCCTCTAGGGAGTGTGCATGCAACGTTTCACGCAGATCGGTGCAGTTTTAGGTAAAAGATGTGAAAAGCTGCCTCATGGTGGCGCTATAACAGGCCGTTCTGGGAAATGTGGGGCAGAGGTTCATTGTTGGCATCCAGGGAGTGTGTGTGCAAAGTTTGGCATCGACCGGGTTAACGGTGCCGGAGATTAGCTGGTAACAGACGGACGGAAGGACACACACACGGACACACACACACACACACACGGACGGAGTGCAAAACATACTCTCTCCCCATGCCTTCGGCCTGGTGGAGACAATAATAATAAAACTTTATTTGTATAGCACCTTTCATGACATGAAATGCAGCTCAAAGTGCTTTACAGAGCAATGGAGAAAAAAAAGAAAAGCAAGGCATAAACATTCAAAGTAAAGGCCGTCGGGATCGGGAGTCGAACCCGCGGCACACTGCCAGACTGGATTACCAGCCAAGGTGCCTGGACCACTGAGCCATGGCCCAGGCGCAATACTGATAACTTGTATTACAAGCTGCTTCTTGCAATACAAATACAGTATAAAAATATAGAAAAGCCTTGTAGACATTTGTATTTCTTTTTAATATTTATGGAATTTGTAATTAGTGAAATATTTCTAGGCTAGCATGCCTGGGCCTTCAACCTGCTCCTGTGTACAGTACAGTACAGTACAGTACAGGTCCTGCAGCTCAATCCTGGTGACATTATGTGCTGCACTGTGTTAACATGCAAGTTGGTCATGAGTCTGTCACACATTTAAACCTAAATGATCTCTATTGTTTGTTGGACAGAACTCTAAGGCTGCGTACACACCTAAAGAACAAATGTTTGGTCCGTGTGCGATGCCTGATTGCTATTTGATTGCTGCTCCAATTCATTTTCAATGGGAGTCACGTCGTTTGATCGGACAAACCTGTCCGATGTGGGGGCGGAGGGCACAACAAACACATCGGACACCTTGTAGTCAAAACAGCCAACGAACAGGGTGGGACTTCAGATCGGACAGAAGGGTGGTTTTTAACCGCCAACTAATAGGAGAGAACTTCCGTTCTTGACAGCACTGGGTGGGGTTTAGGCTGTAGTCTTCTGAGTTACGTGACACAGACTATTATATCGCTTGTTTGTATGTCTTCTTTTGGCTACGTCCGTGCGTAACTTGGAGAGTCCAAGTTGCGCACGGCTGTCTCCAGTGAGTGAGTCCAGAAATACAGGACGATAGCCAAAATAGCCGTCGGGCCTCGGCAGTTGTGAGGCTGCATTAATAATTAGTTCTAAAAGCATGTATTTTTTACGGGGATCACTATTGATTTTAATAGTAGGCCTAGACGCATATATGTCTATGAGTAGCCTAGAGTAGAAATGTAATGGTACACGAATGGTACTTACGGTATGGTACACGATGTAAGCTTGTAGATCTGTTTATTTTAAGCATGCGCCGCCGCCACCACGAAAAGTTATGACGCGCGCACATGTGGGGGGAGAGACCCGATATATTTTATAGCTCTATGGGAGAGACGCAGACAGAGAAATATTTAAAATCATCCTGTCTCGCTCTAGCGCACGGCCGCACGCATAAAGAGCCAATGGAGCAAATGTTAAATAAGCTACACAGGTGGTCCTAAATGATTAATTAATTACATCACTATAGCAAAAGACGTGATATAGGTCAACTGCAGCGGAGGTGCACACATGGAAGAAAAGTCCTTTTTATCGGGATTCGGGGATACTTTGTTGTAGGCTATACGTCTCCGGTGAATTGTATGCAGCCGCAGCAAGCACATTATTGTTCAAACACCTGTTCCTCTGTTCATCTGTTGTCTTATTTGGCTAATAAAATTATTAAGAATTAATGCAATTTCAAGTTGTTGCTGCAATCATGATTCATGTTGCTGTTCTCTTCTCTCTGTGTGACTGAAGGTTGCGCCCAAAAAATGTAGACAGTGATTTCCCCCACCCCCTCATGTTATTTTTCCCTCGTAAAATGACCTCTTTTCTTTCTTTTCACTATTTGGTTCGCTTAACGTGTCCACGTGTCATTTGTTTACATATTTGGTACGCTTTACAGTCCAGTGTGAACACCAAACGGACCAAAATCAAAATGCAAATATGTGGTCCTTGGTCCTTGATCCGGACCTTCTAAGTGAACTTTGAGTGTGAAAAACGGCCTCGACAAACTATCGCTAGCTGCTGCTGCAGTCAAGAAAACTACACTGAACATATGTGCATCTATTTCCGCGTGTCGTAGCACCGCCCAAATCGCGCAAAGCATTGTGGGACATGGAGGCATCAAATCATAAAAATGTAATCAGTGGTCGGTCGGACAGATCTGTGTGTCCGAAAGGTGTGTACGAAGCCTAAGGCTGCGTACACACCTAAAGAACAAATGTTTGGTCCGTGTGCGATGCCTGATTGCTATTTGATTGCTGCTCCAATTCATTTTCAATGGGAGTCACGTCGTTTGATCGGACAAACCTGTCCGATGTGGGGGCGGAGGGCACAACAAACACATCGGACACCTTGTAGTCAAAACGGCCAACGAACAGGGTGGGACTTCAGATCGGACAGAAGGGTGTTTTTTAACCGCCAACTAATAGGAGAGAACTTCCGTTCTTGACAGCACTGGGTGGGGTTTAGGCTGTAGTCTTCTGAGTTACGTGACACAGACTATTATATCGCTTGTTTGTATGTCTTCTTTTGGCTATAGGGCCGTGCGTAACTTGGAGAGTCCAAGTTGCGCACGGCTGTCTCCAGTCAGTGAGTGAGTCCAGTCTGGTACTAAGTTCTATTCTATATACAGAAATACAGGACGATAGCCAAAATAGCCGTCGGGCCTCGGCAGTTGTGAGGCTGCATTAATAATTAGTTCTAAATTAGTTCTTTTTTACGGGGATCACTATTGATTTTAATAGTAGACGCATATATGTCTATGAGTAGCCTAGAGTAGAAATGTAATGGCAGCGTACGAGGTTCACATGCGCAAATATAACAGATGTACAAGTTATCGACACGAATGGTACTTACGGTATGGTACACGATGTAAGCTTGTGGATCTGTTTATTTTAAGCATGCGCCACCGCCACCACGCAAAGTTATGACGCGCGCACATGTGGGGGGAGAGACCCGATATATTTTATAGCTCTATGGGAGAGACGCAGACAGAGAAATATTTAAAATCATCCTGTCTCGCTCTAGCGCACGGCCGCACGCATAAAGAGCCAATGGAGCAAATGTTAAATAAGCTACACAGGTGGTCCTAAATGGTTAATTGATTACATCACTATAGCAAAAGACGTGATATAGGTCAACTGCAGCGGAGCTGTTCTGACTTGAAGCTTAACTGACCAGCACGGCTTCAAGTTTAAACCATAAGATGACATGGAAATGCCCGTCGATTTGATGCGCAGAAATAACATAGGCCTATATCGAATCAGGTTAAGGTGCACAGTCTGCACACATGGAAGAAAAGTCCCTTTTATCGGGATTCGGGGATACTTTGTTGTAGGCTATAACACCTGCTCCTCTGTTCATCTGTTGCCTTATTTGGCTAATAAAATAATTAAGAATTAATGCAATTTCAAGTTGTTGCAATCATGATTCATGTTGCTGTTCTCTTCTCTCTGTGTGACTGAAGGTTGCGCCCAAAAATTGTAGACAGTGATTTCCCGCACCCCCTCATGTTATTTTTCCCTCCGTCGTAAAATGACCTCTTTTCTTTGTTTCACTATTTGGTTCGCTTAACATGTCCACGTGTCATTTGTTTACATATTTGGTACGCTTTACAAAGTCCAGTGTGAACACCAAACGGACCAAAATCAAAATGCAAATATTTGGTCCTTGATCCGGACCTTCTAAGTGAACTTTGAGTGTGAAAAACGGCCTCGACCGCTAGCTGCTGCTGCAGTCAAGAAAACTACACTGAACATATGTGCATCTATTTCCGCGTGTCGTAGCACCGCCCAAATCGCGCAAAGCATTGTGGGACATGGAGGCATCAAATCATAAAAATGTAATCAGTGGTCGGTCGGACAGATCTGTGTGTCCGAAAGGTGTGTACGAAGCCTAAGCATCCTGACCATGCCCTCAGGGAAATAACATAGGGAGTGTGGTAAATGGTGCATTTATATAGCGCCTTTATCCAAGGTGCTTTACATAGATTGTGCATTACATTCACCCATTCACACACACATTCATACACTGATGGCAGCAGAAACCACGCAAGGCACCAACCTGCACATCAGGAGCAATTAGGGGTTCAGTGTCTTGCTCAAGGACACTTCGACACTAACTCTGGGGGAGCCCGGGTTCGAACTGGCAACCTTGCGGTCACCATCCAGCCACTCTACCCCTGAGCCACCAGTGTGTGTATAAACTCAGCCAAGCGGTGTGTGTATAAACTAAGCCAAGTTATTATCTCCAGCAGCCATTGTGTGTGTGTGTGTGTGTGTGTGTGTGTGTGTGTGTGTGTGTGTGTGTGTGTGTGTGTGTGTGTGTGTGTGTGTGTGCGCGCGTGCGTGAAGGCACCGTAGATGTGTCATACTGATAACCACGCATGCAAAGTTGCAAGCACATGGCTGCATGCACACACACACGCATGCAGAATAAACAAGAAAACAATTTTCCACAAACCCCAAGTTGATGGGTGGTGGTCAGGTCATCCACCTGGGAGCACTAATGTGAACGGCAAAGTTTGTGTCTTTTTAACAGTGGGTTCAAGAGATGCAAGTTTCAAACGCGAAAGGGTTGTTCCTCTTGGGAGCATGAATGTATTATGTAATATCATGTCAATCCAGCCATTTCTCATTTCATCATAACCATTACTTTATGAGATATGTCGTGATTTCAGACAGACATACAGACAGACAGACAGACAGACCGACAGACAGATAGACAGACAGACAGACAGACAGACAGACAGACAGACAGACAGACGGACTCAGTGTAACGTCTGAACTGTGTGTTTCAGTCTGTGTGGTTGGATATCAATGAGGAAGGCGTGGACGCAGCGAAGGCGGCTGGGATGGCGGCCATCTTGGTGACAGACGTTGCGGACGCTCTCAACAAGTTGTCTGACTTCACCGGTGTGGAGGTATGATGTGAACTGCAGAGTTTGACCCAGAATGCCCAAATGGCTGATCACCAAATTGGGTTTAGTGGTCAGACCCCCTGCGTGGCCATTGTACTCAATTCATCAACATGACAACAATACATGATTGTATTGTTTCCAGCTGGGAAAGAATGTTAGGTTAATTACTGCAATTTAGTTTTTGTTTTGTTTGGAATGGAAAGAAAACTCCTCTGATAAAGTGTGTGTGTGTGTGTGTGTGTGTGTGTGTGTGTGTGTGTGTGTGTGTGTGTGTGTGTGTGTGTGTGTGTGTGTGTGTGTGTGTGTGTGTGTGTGTGTGTGTGTGTGTGTGTGTCAGGCTGTAACAGAAAACACTGTTCCACCAATATGCTGTGCTGATGAGTTGTCCCATGGATACATCACAATAAAGGTAATAACTTAGTTAATTAGTTAATTAATACAGAATCTAAATCAGTTTCAGTATAATTGTGAGACACTTGACTTGAGTATTTCCATTTCTCTTCTGCTCCACTACATCTCAGTGTGCATTTCACTGAAAACTGGAAGTTAATAGTTACTTTGCAGATTATTGTTACCAAACAAATGCTCTTGTACTTTTTATGAAAGGTCTGGTGATGTAATTTGTTTAGTTTGTTTTATGACCTCAATTGCACCAAACATTGCACCTGAACTTTGAACCTTCAGCAGATTTTCTGTGGTTTGAATAAATAGCCTCAAAAAGTGGTCCACAGACAAACTGATTGGCCTGCAGTGGACAGTGATGACAAGTATTAACACATTGATTGCCAGGTATATATAATCAATGTGTTCATATTTTCATTGTCATACTACAATTTACAATTTAGGCATTTAGGCATTTAGCAGACACTCTTAATCCAGAGCGATTTACATTAAGCAATAACAAAAGCATGGCATACATCACATATATAAAAAAGTAGTTATCATGAATCATGCGTAAACTAAGAGATAAAGTTTTTCTCTGTGTGCTCCAGGCTGGTGTGAGGACCCACTATGTGGAGGTGGGCACTGGACCACCTGTTGTGTTGTGCCACGGCTTCCCCGAGAGCTGGTACTCCTGGAGGTACCAGGTAAGGGCATGCACGTGCACACGCACACACTTCAAAGTTATTAACCACGTTTAACCTGATGCCCCTATAATAATAATAATAATAATAATAATAATAATAATAATAATAATAATAATAATAATAATAATAACAATTAAAGTGGTGTTCACAGCAGGTTGTTTCAATGGTAAGAAACTATGGCCCGTATACAAACTAGTGCCGGTGCACCCGGCAGGGAACACTTCCCATAGTTCATCCGGAGCGTGAACACGCGCCACTGCTTTTCGTGAACCTGTCTGTGTTTACAACATTTTGTCAACGGGGGGCAGCAGAGAGCCATAGTCTAGCCTACTCCAGCCTAGAAAGGACTTTCTATGGGGTCCAACACTTAAGTGTGGTTCGGGGACCCCCTGGGATCCTTGATAGGTTTCGATGTGGTCCAACACTGGTTATCAAAGTGTGGTTCGGGGACCCCCATGGGGTCCTTGATGGGTCTCGATGGGGTCCAACGCTGGTTATCAAAGTGTGGTTCGGGGACCCCCATGGGGTCCTTGATGGGTCTCGATGGGGTCCAACGCTGGTTATCAAAGTGTGGTTCGGGGACCCCCATGGGGTCCTTGATGGGTCTCGATGGGGTCCAACGCTGGTTATCAAAGTGTGGTTCGGGGACCCCCAGGGGTCCTTGATGGGTCTCGATGGGGTCCAACACTGGTTATCAAAGTGTGGTTCGGTTACCCCATGGGGTCCTTGATGGGTCTCGATGGGGTCCAACGCTGGTTATCAAAGTGTGGTTCGGGGACCCCCATGGGGTCCTTGATGGGTCTCGATGGGGTCCAACGCTGGTTATCAAAGTGTGGTTCGGGGACCCCCATGGGGTCCTTGATGGGTCTCGATGGGGTCCAACGCTGGTTATCAAAGTGTGGTTCGGGGACCCCCATGGGGTCCTTGATGGGTCTCGATGGGGTCCAACGCTGGTTATCAAAGTGTGGTTCGGGGACCCCCAGGGGTCCTTGATGGGTCTCGATGGGGTCCAACACTGGTTATCAAAGTGTGGTTCGGTTACCCCATGGGGTCCTTGATGGGTCTCGATGGGGTCCAACGCTGGTTATCAAAGTGTGGTTCGGGGACCCCATGGGGTCCTTGATGGGTCTCGGTGGGGTCCAACGCTGGTTATCAAAGTGTGGTTCGGGGACCCCATGGGGTCCTTGATGGGTCTCGATGGGGTCCAACGCTGGTTATCAAAGTGTGGTACGGGGACCCCCTGGGGTCCTTGATGGGTCTCGATGGGGTCCAACGCTGGTTATCAAAGTGTGGTTCGGGGACCCCATGGGGTCCTTGATGGGTCTCGATGGGGTCCAACGCTGGTTATCAAAGTGTGGTTCGGGGACCCCCTGGGGTCCTTGATGGGTCTCGATGGGGTCCTTCACTGGTTATCAAAGTGTGGTTTGGGGACCCCATGGGGTCCTTGATGGGTCTCGATGGGGTCCAACACTGGTTATCAAAGTGTGGTTCGGGGACCACATGGGGTCCTTGATGGGTCTCGATGAGGTCCAACACTGGTTATCAAAGTGTGGTTCGGGGACCCCATGGGGTCCTTGATGGGTCTCGATGAAGTCCAACACTGGTTATCAAAGTGTGGTTCGGGGACCCCATGGGGTCCTTGATGGGTCTCGATGGGGTGCAACGCTGGTTATCAAAGTGTGGTACGGGGACCCCCTGGGGTCCTTGATGGGTCTCGATGGGGTCCAACGCTGGTTATCAAAGTGTGGTTCGGGGACCCCATGGGGTCCTTGATGGGTCTCGATGGGGTCCAACGCTGGTTATCAAAGTGTGATTCGGGGACCCCCTGGGGTCCTTGATGGGTCTCGATGGGGTCCTTCACTGGTTATCAAAGTGTGGTTCGGGGACCCCCTGGGGTCCTTGATGGGTCTCGATGGGGTCCAACGCTGGTTATCAAAGTGTGGTTCGGGGACCCCATGGGGTCCTTGATGGGTCTCGATGGGGTCCAACGCTGGTTATCAAAGTGTGGTTCGGGGACCCCATGGGGTCCTTGATGGGTCTCGATGGGGTCCAACACTGGTTAGCAAAGTGTGGTTCGGGGACCCCATGGGGTCCTTGATGGGTCTCGATGGGGTCCAACACTGGTTAGCAAAGTGTGGTTCGGGGACCCCATGGGGTCCTTGATGGGTCTCGATGAGGTCCAACACTGGTTATCAAAGTGTGGTTCGGGGACCCCATGGGGTCCTTGATGGGTCTCGATGGGGTCCAACACTGGTTATCAAAGTGTGGTTCGGGGACACCATGGGGTCCTTGATAGGTCTCGATGAGGTCCAACACTGGTTATCAAAGTGTGGTTCGGGGACCCCATGGGGTCCTTGATGGGTCTCGATGGGGTCTTTCACTGGTTATCAAAGTGTGGTTCGGGGACCCCTTGGGGTCCTTGATAGGTTTCGATGAGGTCCAACACTGGTTATCAAAGTGTGGTCCGGGGACCCCCTGGGGTCCTTGATGGGTCTCGATGGGGTCCTTCACTGGTTATCAAAGTGTGGTTCGGGGACCCCTTGGGGTCCTTGATAGGTTTCGGTGAGGTCCAACACTGGTTATCAAAGTGTGGTTCGGGGACCCCTTGGGGTCCTTGATAGGTTTCGATGAGGTCCAACACTGGTTATCAAAGTGTGGTTCGGGGACCCCATGGGTCCTTGATAGGTCTCGATGAGGTCCAACACTGGTTATCAAAGTGTGGTTCGGGGACCCCATGGGGTCCTTGATGGGTCTCGATGGGGTCCTTCACTGGTTATCAAAGTGTGGTTCGGGGACCCCTTGGGGTCCTTGATAGGTTTCGATGATGTCCAACACTGGTTATCAAAGTGTGGTTCGGGGACCCCATGGGGTCCTTGATGGGTCTCGATGGGGTCCTTCAATGGTTATCAAAGTGTGGTTTGGGGACCCCCTGGGGTCCTTAATGGGTTTTGGACATCGCTTATTGCGAAATACCTCGCCATGGTAACGCATAATGGAAATATTTTGATAAGCATACCATTCCTGGCTGAGCCACACGTGTTTGCCTGCATGGCAGTCACACAGAAAAAGAATGGTGTACACGGCAGGCTAATAGAAAACAATCCCACCCGTGTGAAGAGAAGCTCTTATCACGGACAAGTCTATTACAGCCATTAAAGTCTAGAAATGTTCATGTAAAACTATTGGCCGTGCACACAGTGGCTATTTCCAAGTGCCTAGTACAGCTTAATGGAGCCTATTAAAGTCTAGTACAGCCTAGTACACCCTATTCTAGCCTATTCCAGCCTGTTCCAGCCTAGTACAGCCATCTAAATACCCCCCCCCCCCCCCCCCCCCCATCCTAGTCTATTCTCCCACTAGGTTGGACTAGGCTAGACGTGGGTGTACATGGCTGTCCTAGACTCTACTGGGCTCTAATGTTGTTTTTGGCTCTAGTAGACTGTACTAGGCTGTACTAGGGTATATTAGGCTTTACAAAAGCCTAGAAATGTTCCATGTACAACTATTGTCCGTGCACACAAACTCATGTAAAAACTATTGCCTGCTTACGCAGTGGTTAACCTCAAGTGCGTGAACTACATGGCTGACAAGAGCCTGGTACAGCCTAATAGGGCCTATTAGAGTCCAGTACAGCCTAGTACACCGCATTCTAGCATATTCCAGCCTGATCCAGTCTAGTATAGCCTAGTACAACCACCAAAATACCCCTCTCTCCAAGTCTATTCTCCCACTAGGCTGGACTAGGCTCTGCTGGGCTCTAATAGGCTGTTTTTGGCTCTAGTAGACTGTGCTAGGCTGTACTAGGGTCTATTAGGCTGTACGAGGCAGTAAAGTACTATACCTAGAAATGTTCATGTAAAACTATTGGCCGTGCACACTAACTCCTGTAAAAACTATTGCCCGTGTACACAGTGGTTATTCCCAAGTGCAAGGAAATACAGGGCTGACAAGAGCCTAGTACAGCCTAGTACACCCTATTCTAGCCTATTCCGGCCTGATCCAGCCTAGTATAGCCTAGTACAGCCATCTAAATACCCCTCTCTCCAAGTCTATTCTCCCACTAGGTTGGACTAGGCTAGACGTGGGTGTACATGGCTGTACTAGACTCTACAAGGCTCTAATAGGCTGTTTTTGACTCTAGTAGACTGTGCTAGGCTGTACTAGGGTATATTAGGCTTTACAAGGCAGTAAAGTACAAAAGCCTAGAAATGTTCCATGTACAACTATTGTCCGAGCACACAAACTCATGTAAAAACTATTGCCTGTGTACGCAGTTGTTAACCTCAAGTGCGTGGAACTACAGGGCTTACAAGAGCCTGATACAGCCTAATAGGGCCAATTAGAGTCCAGTGCAGTCTAGTACACTGCATTCTAGCCTATTCCAGCCTGATCCAGCCTAGTATAGCCTAGTACAGCCACCAAAATCCCCCCTCTCCAAGTCTATTCTCTCACTAGGCTGGACTAGGCTAGATGTGGGTGTACATGACTGTCCTAGACTCTACTGGGCTCTAATATGCTGTTTTTGGCTCTAGTAGACTGTGCTAGGCTGTACTAGGGTCTATTAGGCTGTACGAGGCAGTAGAGTACTATATCCTAGAAATGTTCATGTAAAACTATTGGCCATGCACACACACTCCTGTAAAAACTATTGCCCGTGTACACAGTGGTTATTCCCAAGTGTGAGGAACTACAGGGCTGACAAGAGCCTAGTACAGCCTAATGGAGCCTATTAGAGTCTAGTACAGCGTAGTACACCCTAGTCTAGCCGGATCAAGCGTAGTATAGCCTAGTACAGCCATATAACTTCCCCCCCTCTCCTAGTCTATTCTCCACACTAGGCTAGACGTGGGTATACTAGGCTGTACTAGACTACTGGGCTCTAATAGGCTGTATTCAGCTCTAGTAGGCTGGACTAGGCTCTATTAGGCTGTACGAGACATTACTGTACTATAGCCTATTGGCCGTGCACACAAACATATGTAAAAACTATTTCCCGTGTACACAGTGGTTCATTTCAAGTGTGAGGAGCTACAGGGCTGACAAGAGCCTAGTACAGCCTATTAGAGTCCAGTACAGCGTAGTACACCCTAGTCTAGCCTATTCCAGCAGGATCAAGCATAGTATAGCCTAATACAGCCTGTACTAGGCTCTATTAGGCTGTAGGAGACATTACTGTACTATAGCCTATGTAAAACTATTGGCCGTGCACCCAAACTCATGTAAAAACTATGGCCTGTGTACACAGTGGTTCATCTCAAGCGTGAGGACCTACAGGGCTGACAAGAGCCTACTACAGCCTAATGGAGCCTATTATAGTCCAGTACAGCCTAGTAGACCCTATTCTAGCCTTTCCCAACCAGATCCAGCCTAGTATAGCCATCTAACTGTGCGTGCATGCGTGCGTGCGTGCGTGTAAAATATAGTCTAGTACAGCCGTACACCCTAGTCTAGTAGTCTAGCCTATTCCAGCTGGAGAAACACCACAAAAGGCTTTGGTCAGGCTCTGCCAGTGGACCTAATTAGCCTAAGTCCCCTCACCTGTAGAATTCCCAGCCTCTGCCTCAGCCAATTGATTGCCATGGCAACCCCACACCTGCCTGATTGATTACTTAACCAGTACACTTTTCACAGTCAGTTTTCACTAGACACAGGCAGACAGGCAGATACAGAGATCTCCATATACATTATGAGTCCAATAAGTACAAGTAGTTCTCAAATGTTTTATTTGTAAGCACCCCCTTAACTCTGAGAGGGTACGAATGGAACCAAATGGACGCTTACAGGTGTAAGGGCAAAGCTACTCTACTCCGCGCACGCACGCACGCACGCACGCACGCACACACACACACACACACACACACACACACACACACACACACACACACACACACACACACACACACACACACACACACACACACACACACACACACACACACACACACACACACACACACACACACACACACACACACGTTCAAAACTATTGGCCGTGCACACAAACTCATGTAAAATCTATTGCCTGTGTACACAGTGGTTAATTTCAAGTGTGAGGAGCTACAGGGCTGACAAGAGCCTAGTACAGCCTATTAGAGTCCAGTACAGCGTAGTACACCCTAGTCTAGCCTATTCCAGCAGGATCAAGCATAGTATAGCCTAATACAGCCTGTACTGGGCTCTATTAGGCTGTAGGAGACATTACTGTACTATAGCCTATGTAAAACTATTGGCCGTGCACCCAAACTCATGTAAAAACTATGGCCTGTGTACACAGTGGTTCATCTCAAGCGTGAGGACCTACAGGGCTGACAAGAGCCTAGTACAGCCTAATGGAGCCTAGTATAGTCCAGTACAGCCTAGTAGACCCTATTCTAGCCTTTCCCAACCAGATCCAGCCTAGTATAGCCATCTAACTGTGCGTGCGTGCGTGCATGCGTGCGTGCGTGCGTGCGTGCGTGCGTGCGTGCGTGCGTGCGTGCGTGCGTGTAAAATATAGTCTAGTACAGCCGTACACCCTAGTCTAGTAGTCTAGCCTATTCCAGCTGGAGAAACACCACAAAAGGCTTTGGTCAGGCTCTGCCAGTGGACCTAATTAGCCTAAGTCCCCTCACCTGTAGAATTCCCAGCCTCTGCCTCAGCCAATTGATTGCCATGGCAACCCCACACCTGCCTGATTGATTACTTAACCAGTACACTTTTCACAGTCAGTTTTCACTAGACACAGGCAGACAGGCAGATACAGAGATCTCCATATACATTATGAGTCCAATAAGTACAAGTAGTTCTCAAATGTTTTATTTGTAAGCACCCCCTTAACTCTGAGAGGGTACGAATGGAACCAAATGGACGCTTACAGGTGTAAGGGCAAAGCTACTCTACTCCTCGCACGCACGCACGCACGCACGCACGCACGCACACACACACACACACACACACACACACACACACACACACACACACACACACACACACACACACACACACACACACACACACACACACACACACACACACACACACACACACACACACACACACACACGTTCAAAACTATTGGCCGTGCACACAAACTCATGTAAAATCTATTGCCTGTGTACACAGTGGTTAATTTCAAGTGTGAGGAGCTACAGGGCTGACAAGAGCCTAGTACAGCCTTTTAGAGTCCAGTACAGCGTAGTACACCCTAGTCTAGCCTATTCCAGCAGGATCAAGCATAGTATAGCCTAATACAGCCTGTACTAGGCTCTATTAGGCTGTAGGAGACATTACTGTACTATAGCCTATGTAAAACTATTGGCCGTGCACCCAAACTCATGTAAAAACTATGGCCTGTGTACACAGTGGTTCATCTCAAGCGTGAGGACCTACAGGGCTGACAAGAGCCTAGTACAGCCTAATGGAGCCTAGTATAGTCCAGTACAGCCTAGTAGACCCTATTCTAGCCTTTCCCAACCAGATCCAGCCTAGTATAGCCATCTAACTGTGCGTGCGTGCGTGCGTGCGTGTAAAATATAGTCTAGTACAGCCGTACACCCTAGTCTAGTAGTCTAGCCTATTCCAGCTGGAGAAACACCACAAAAGGCTTTGGTCAGGCTCTGCCAGTGGACCTAATTAGCCTAAGTCCCCTCACCTGTAGAATTCCCAGCCTCTGCCTCAGCCAATTGATTGCCATGGCAACCCCACACCTGCCTGGTTGATTACTTAACCAGTACACTTTTCACAGTCAGTTTTCACTAGACACAGGCAGACAGGCAGATACAGAGATCTCCATATACATTATAAGTCCAATAAGTACAAGTGGTTCTCAAATGTTTTATTTGTAAGCACCCCCTTAACTCTGAGAGGGTACGAATGGAACCAAATGGACGCTTACAGGTGTAAGGGTCCATTTGGTTCCATTTGTACACTCTCAGAGTTGCAGAACTATTATGGTCCTAAGTAGATCCAACTACTCTTTATGTGTTTCTGGTAATATTATTGTCCGCTCATTTTGTATGTTCGTGGCAAAATAATTAAATTGACAAAAATGTACTGTACACCACAGCATGTCGATGACCCCTGAACATGTACCTTCATCAGAGTGGAGAATACAAGTATAAATCAAGTTGAGCAAAGCTACTCTACTCCTCGCACGCACGCACGCACGCACGCACGCACGCACACGCACACGCACACGCGCACACACACACACACACACAGTTAATGAAGGATCGTCAAGGGTCTACTAGGGTACTTTACTGCCTCGTACAGCCTAATAGACCCTAGTACAGCCTAGCACAGTCTACTAGAACCGAAAACAGCCTATTAGAGCCTAGTAGTCTAGTACAGCCATGTACACCCACGTCTAGCCTAGTCCAGCCTAGTGGGAGAATAGACTTGGAGAGTGGGGTATTTGTGTCTGTACTAGGCTATACTAGGTTGGATCAGGCTAGAATGGGGTGTACTAGGCTGTGCTAGACTCTAATAGCCTCTATTAGGCTGTACTAGGCTCTTGTCAGCCCTTTCCTCGCACTTGGGAATAACCACTATGTACACGGGCAATCGTTTTTAAAGGAGTTAGTGTGCACGGCCAAAAGTTTTACATGAGCATTTCTAGGTATAGTACTTTACTGCCTCATACAGCTTAATATACCCTAGTACAGCCTAGCACAGTCTACTAGAGCCGAAAACAGCCTATTAAAGCCCAGTAGAGTCTAGTACAGCCATGTACACCCACGTCTAGCCTAGTCCAACCTAGTGGGAGAATAGACTAGGAGAGAGGGGTATTTAGATGGGTATACTAGGATATACTAGGCTGGATCAGGCTGGAAAGGGCTAGAATAGGGTGTACTAGGCTGTACTAGGCTCTTGTCAGCCCTGTAGTTCCTCGCACTTGAAATAACCACTGTGTACACGGACAATATCTTTTACAGGAGTTTTACATGAACATTTCTACGCTATAGTACTGTACTGCCTTGTACAGCCTAATATACCCTAGTACAGCCTAGCACAGTCTACTTGAGCCGAAAACAGCCTATTAGAGGCCAGTAGAGTCTAGTACAGCCATGTACACCCACGTCTAGCCTAGTCCAACCTAGTGGGAGAATAGACTAGGGGAGAGGGGTATTTAGATGGCTATACTAGGATATACTAGGCTGGATCAGGCTGGAAAGGGCTAGAATAGGGTGTACTAGGCTGTACTAGGCTCTTGTCAGCCCTTTAGTTCCTCGCACTTGAAATAACCACTGTGTACACGGGCAATAGTTTTTACATGACTTTGTGTGCACGGCCAATAGTTTTACATGAACATTTCTACACTATATAACAATCAGGCCTATTGGCGTATAAGTCTGAGTTATATAAAATAAAATAAATAAATAAAGGTCCTGTACCTGCGACAGTAAATCTAGATACTGGAAATGAACAGTAGTATAGAGCACAAGGAAAACGCAAAACTATTTCCCTTTAGGTGAAATGGCTGGTCTTTATAATATTTACAGATCGAATCAAACCAAAATCATACAAACTGGGCAATCAATCCCTTCAAAATGTAAATTAAATGTTCCAGTCCCTTCAAATTATCCCCTGCAATGTCCCTTTAAAGGTGCCCCCAAAGTCAGTGTTCCAAAAGTAATCCCGAAAAAAGTAATCAGAGTATCCAGATTAATCCAACTGCTGTAGATCCTCTTCTGTTCAATTTAGACAGTCCAAAAAATGTACAAAACAAAAAGGCAATGCCTTGCTTACCGGAAAGATGAAAAAATATATGCTGCTCACCCAACCTTTAAGTCGGGCGTGGTCCGCTGGGTCCTTTGTTCACCAGCTCTGTTTGTTTGACAGAGCCCCAAGCCTCAGAAGCTGGCCTACCAAACTTTATTTCCTTCCCTTGGCAAAGTTCTTCGGTCAGACCGGCATTTTTTGCGTTTTACCTCTGAATTGGCATAGTATTGGCCTTTAAAAGAGTCTGTTTGGCAAAGAAAACTAGCAACACCAAACTCTCTCCTTACTGCCCAAAATGGAACCCAGGCTCGGCGCCTCACTTCCTGGTCTTTTATAGTTTCCTGGCAATATTTCTCACACACATTTCCCCACAGCTCCCCTTGTGATCAACCCTTGTCATAACAGAACATTGATGACCATGGTTCAATTACACACAACACATTATCTTGTATATCCGTACACTACATTTCAGTGTTAAATATTCAACCTTGGTTTAACAAACATATTCCCCTGTTATTCCCCCAGTATGTTTAATTTTCTTTCATACTCATACCAGGCCAGGAAATACATTGTTTCACATTTCACATTTTATGTGGCAGTGTCACAACTATAGTACTGTGCCTCGTACAGCCTAATAGACCCTAGTACAGCCTAGCAAGCTAGCACAGTCTACTAGAGGCCAGTAGAGTCTAGTACAGCCTTGTACACACACGTCCAGCCTAGTGGGAGAATAGACTTGGAGAGGGGGGTATTTTGGTGGCTGTACTAGGCTATACTAGGTTGGATCAGGCTGGAAAAGGCTAGAATGGGGTGTACTACGCTGTGCTAGACTCTAATAGCCTCTATTAGGCTGTACTAGGCTCTTGTCAGCCCTGTAGTTCCTCGCACTTGGGAAAAACCACTGTGTACACGGGCAATAGTTTTTACAGGAGTTTGTGTGCACGGCCAATAGTTTTACATGAACATTTCTAGGCTATAGTACTTTACTGCCTCGTACAGCCTAATAGAGCCTAGTACAGTCTGCTAGGGCCGGAAACAGCCTATTGGAGCCCAGTAGAGTCTAGTACAGCCTTGTACACCCACGTTTAGCTTAATCCAGCCTAGTGGGAGAATAGACTAGGAGGGGGGGTATTTAGATGGCTGTACTAGGCTATACTAGGCTACATCAGGCTGGAATAGGCTAGAATAGGTTGTACTAGACTCTTGTCAGCCCTGCAGTTCCTCGCACTTGAAATAACCACTGTGTACAAAGGCAATAGTTTTTACAGGAGTTTGTGTGCACGGCCAATAGTTTTACATGAATATTTCTAGGCTATAGTACTTTACTGCCTCGTACAGCCTAATAGAGCCTAGTACAGTCTGCTAGAGCCGAAAACAGCCTATTGGAGCCCAGTAGAGTCTAGTACAGCCTTGTACACCCACGTTTAGCTTAGTCCAGCCTAGTGGGAGAATAGACTTGGAGAGAGGGGTATTTAGATGGCTGTACTAGGCTATACTAGGCTGGATCAGGCTGGAATAGGCTAGAATAGGGTGTACTAGGCTGTACTAGGCTCTTGTCAGCCCTGTATTTCCTTGCACTTGGGAATAACCACTGTGTACACGGGAAATAGTTTTTACAGGAGTTAGTGTGCACGGCCAATAGTTTTAGATGAACATTTCTAGGTATAGTACTTTACAGCCTCGTACAGCCTAATAGACCCTAGTACAGCCTAGCACGGTCTACTAGTGCTGAAAACAGCCTATTAGAGCCCAGTAGAGTCTAGTACAGCCATGTACACCCACGTCTAGCCTAGTCCAACCTAGTGGGAGAATAGACTAGGGGAGAGGGGTATTTAGATGGCTATACTAGGATATACTAGGCTGGATCAGGCTGGAAAGGGCTAGAATAGGGTGTACCAGGCTGTACTAGGCTCTTGTCAGCCCTGTAGTTCCTCACACTTGAAATAACCACTGTGTACACAGGCAATAGTTTTTACAGGAGTTTGTGTGCACGGCCAATAGTTTTACATGAACATTTCTACGCTATAGTACTGTACTGCCTCGTACAGCCTAATATACCCTAGTACAGCCTAGCACAGTCTACTAGAGCCGAAAACAGCCTATTAGAGGCCAGTAGAGTCTAGTATAGCCTTGTACACACACGTCCTGCCTAGTCCAGCCTAGTGGGAGAATAGACTTGGAGAGGGGGGTATTTTGGTGGCTGTACTAGGCTATACTAGGTTGGATCAGGCTGGAAAAGGCTTGAATGGGGTGTACTAGGCTGTGCTAGACTCTAATAGCCTCTATTAGGCTGTACTAGGCTCTTGTCAGCCCTGTAGTTCCTCGCACTTGGGAATAACCACTGTGTACTGTAGTAGAGTCTAGTACAGCCTTGTACACCCACGTTTAGCTTAATCCAGCCTAGTGGGAGAATAGACTAGGAGGGGGGGTATTTAGATGGCTGTACTAGGCTATACTAGGCTACATCAGGCTGGAATAGGCTAGAATAGGGTGTACTAGACTCTTGTCCGCCCTGCAGTTCCTCGCACTTGAAATAACCACTGTGTACATGGGCAATAGTTTTTACAGGAGTTTGTGTCCACGGCCAATAGTTTTACATGAACATTTCTAGGCTATAGTACTGTACTGCCTCGTACAGCCTAATAGAGCCTAGTACAGTCTGCTAGAGCCGGAAACAGCCTATTGGAGCCCAGTAGAGTCTAGTACAGCCTTGTACACCCACGTTTAGCTTAGTCCAGCCTAGTGGGAGAATAGACATGGAGAGAGGGGTATTTAGATGGCTGTACTAGGCTATACTAGGCTGGATCAGGCTGGAATAGGCTAGAATAGGGTGTACTAGGCTGTACTAGGCTCTTGTCAGCCCTGTATTTCCTTGCACTTGGGAATAACCACTGTGTACACGGGAAATAGTTTTTACAGGAGTTATTGTGCACGGCCAATAGTTTTAGATGAACATTTCTAGGTATAGTACTTTACAGCCTCGTACAGCCTAATAGACCCTAGTACAGCCTAGCACGGTCTACTAGAGCTGAAAACAGCCTATTAGAGCCCAGTAGAGTCTAGTACAGCCATGTACACCCACGTCTAGCCTACTCCAACCTAGTGGGAGAATAGACTAGGGGAGAGGGGTATTTAGATGGCTATACTAGGATATACTAGGCTGGATAAGGCTGGAAAGGGCTAGAATAGGGTGTACTAGGCTGTACTAGGCTCTTGTCAGCCCTGTAGTTCCTCGCACTTGGGAATAACCACTGTGTACACGGGCAATAGTTTTTACAGGAGTTTGTGTGCACGGCCAATAGTTTTACATGAACATTTCTAGGCTATAGTACTTTACTGCCTCGTACAGCCTAATAGAGCCTAGTACAGTCTGCTAGAGACGGAAACAGCCTATTGGAGCCCAGTAGAGTCTAGTACAGCCTTGTACACCCACGTTTAGCTTAATCCAGCCTAGTGGGAGAATAGACTAGGAGGGGGGGTATTTAGATGGCTGTACTAGGCTATACTAGGCTACATCAGGCTGGAATAGGCTAGAATAGGTTGTACTAGACTCTTGTCAGCCCTGCAGTTCCTCGCACTTGAAATAACCACTGTGTACACGGGCAATAGTTTTTACAGGAGTTTGTGTGCACGGCCAATAGTTTTACATGAACATTTCTAGGATATAGTACTTTACTGCCTCGTACAGCCTAATAGAGCCTAGTACAGTCTGCTAGAGCCGAAAACAGCCTATTGGAGCCCAGTAGAGTCTAGTACAGCCTTGTACACACAAGTTTAGCTTAGTCCAGCCTAGTGGGAGAATAGACTTGGAGAGAGGGGTATTTAGATGGCTGTACTAGGCTATACTAGGTTGGATCGGGCTGGAAAGGGCTAGAATAGGGTGTACTAGGCTGTACTAGACTCTTGTCAGCCCTGTAGTTCCTCGCACTTGAAATAACCACTGTGTACACGGGCAATAGTTTTTACAGGAGTTTGTGTGCACGGCCAATAGTTTTACATGAACATTTCTAGGCTATAGTACTTTACTGCCTCGTACAGCCTAATAGACCCTAGTACAGCCTAGCACAGTCTACTAGAGCCGAAAACAGCCTATTAGAGGCCAGTAGGGTCTGGTACAGCCATGTACACCCACGTCTAGCCTAGTCCAGCCTAGTGGGAGAATATACTAGGAGAGGGGGGTATTTTGGTGGCTGTACTAGATTATACTAGGTTGGATCAGGCTGGAAAAGGCTAGAATGGGGTGTACTAGGCTGTGCTAGACTCTAATAGCCTCTATTAGGCTGTACTAGGCTCTTGTCAGCCCTGTAGTTCCTCGCACTTGGGAATAACCACTGTGTACACGGGCAATAGTTTTTACAGGAGTTTGTGTGCACGGCCAATAGTTTTACATGAACATTTCTAGGCTATAGTACTTTACTGCCTCGTACAGCCTAATAGAGCCTAGTACAGTCTGCTAGAGACGGAAACAGCCTATTGGAGCCCAGTAGAGTCTAGTACAGCCTTGTACACCCACGTTTAGCTTAATCCAGCCTAGTGGGAGAATAGACTAGGAGGGGGGGTATTTAGATGGCTGTACTAGGCTATACTAGGCTACATCAGGCTGGAATAGGCTAGAATAGGTTGTACTAGACTCTTGTCAGCCCTGCAGTTCCTCGCACTTGAAATAACCACTGTGTACACGGGCAATAGTTTTTACAGGAGTTTGTGTGCACGGCCAATAGTTTTACATGAACATTTCTAGGATATAGTACTTTACTGCCTCGTACAGCCTAATAGAGCCTAGTACAGTCTGCTAGAGCCGAAAACAGCCTATTGGAGCCCAGTAGAGTCTAGTACAGCCTTGTACACACAAGTTTAGCTTAGTCCAGCCTAGTGGGAGAATAGACTTGGAGAGAGGGGTATTTAGATGGCTGTACTAGGCTATACTAGGCTGGATCAGGCTGGAATAGGCTAGAATAGGGTGTACTAGGCTGTACTAGGCTCTTGTCAGCCCTGTATTTCCTTGCACTTGGGAATAACCACTGTGTACACGGGAAATAGTTTTTACAGGAGTTAGTGTGCACGGCCAATAGTTTTAGATGAACATTTCTAGGTATAGTACTTTACAGCCTCGTACAGCCTAATAGACCCTAGTACAGCCTAGCACGGTCTACTAGTGCTGAAAACAGCCTATTAGAGCCCAGTAGAGTCTAGTACAGCCATGTACACCCACGTCTAGCCTAGTCCAACCTAGTGGGAGAATAGACTAGGGGAGAGGGGTATTTAGATGGCTATACTAGGATATACTAGGCTGGATCAGGCTGGAAAGGGCTAGAATAGGGTGTACCAGGCTGTACTAGGCTCTTGTCAGCCCTGTAGTTCCTCACACTTGAAATAACCACTGTGTACACAGGCAATAGTTTTTACAGGAGTTTGTGTGCACGGCCAATAGTTTTACATGAACATTTCTACGCTATAGTACTGTACTGCCTCGTACAGCCTAATATACCCTAGTACAGCCTAGCACAGTCTACTAGAGCCGAAAACAGCCTATTAGAGGCCAGTAGAGTCTAGTATAGCCTTGTACACACACGTCCTGCCTAGTCCAGCCTAGTGGGAGAATAGACTTGGAGAGGGGGGTATTTTGGTGGCTGTACTAGGCTATACTAGGTTGGATCAGGCTGGAAAAGGCTTGAATGGGGTGTACTAGGCTGTGCTAGACTCTAATAGCCTCTATTAGGCTGTACTAGGCTCTTGTCAGCCCTGTAGTTCCTCGCACTTGGGAATAACCACTGTGTACTGTAGTAGAGTCTAGTACAGCCTTGTACACCCACGTTTAGCTTAATCCAGCCTAGTGGGAGAATAGACTAGGAGGGGGGGTATTTAGATGGCTGTACTAGGCTATACTAGGCTACATCAGGCTGGAATAGGCTAGAATAGGGTGTACTAGACTCTTGTCCGCCCTGCAGTTCCTCGCACTTGAAATAACCACTGTGTACATGGGCAATAGTTTTTACAGGAGTTTGTGTCCACGGCCAATAGTTTTACATGAACATTTCTAGGCTATAGTACTGTACTGCCTCGTACAGCCTAATAGAGCCTAGTACAGTCTGCTAGAGCCGGAAACAGCCTATTGGAGCCCAGTAGAGTCTAGTACAGCCTTGTACACCCACGTTTAGCTTAGTCCAGCCTAGTGGGAGAATAGACATGGAGAGAGGGGTATTTAGATGGCTGTACTAGGCTATACTAGGCTGGATCAGGCTGGAATAGGCTAGAATAGGGTGTACTAGGCTGTACTAGGCTCTTGTCAGCCCTGTATTTCCTTGCACTTGGGAATAACCACTGTGTACACGGGAAATAGTTTTTACAGGAGTTATTGTGCACGGCCAATAGTTTTAGATGAACATTTCTAGGTATAGTACTTTACAGCCTCGTACAGCCTAATAGACCCTAGTACAGCCTAGCACGGTCTACTAGAGCTGAAAACAGCCTATTAGAGCCCAGTAGAGTCTAGTACAGCCATGTACACCCACGTCTAGCCTACTCCAACCTAGTGGGAGAATAGACTAGGGGAGAGGGGTATTTAGATGGCTATACTAGGATATACTAGGCTGGATAAGGCTGGAAAGGGCTAGAATAGGGTGTACTAGGCTGTACTAGGCTCTTGTCAGCCCTGTAGTTCCTCGCACTTGGGAATAACCACTGTGTACACGGGCAATAGTTTTTACAGGAGTTTGTGTGCACGGCCAATAGTTTTACATGAACATTTCTAGGCTATAGTACTTTACTGCCTCGTACAGCCTAATAGAGCCTAGTACAGTCTGCTAGAGACGGAAACAGCCTATTGGAGCCCAGTAGAGTCTAGTACAGCCTTGTACACCCACGTTTAGCTTAATCCAGCCTAGTGGGAGAATAGACTAGGAGGGGGGGTATTTAGATGGCTGTACTAGGCTATACTAGGCTACATCAGGCTGGAATAGGCTAGAATAGGTTGTACTAGACTCTTGTCAGCCCTGCAGTTCCTCGCACTTGAAATAACCACTGTGTACACGGGCAATAGTTTTTACAGGAGTTTGTGTGCACGGCCAATAGTTTTACATGAACATTTCTAGGATATAGTACTTTACTGCCTCGTACAGCCTAATAGAGCCTAGTACAGTCTGCTAGAGCCGAA
The DNA here is from genome assembly GCF_951216825.1 of Electrona antarctica. NCBI lineage: Eukaryota > Metazoa > Chordata > Actinopteri > Myctophiformes > Myctophidae > Electrona > Electrona antarctica. The sequence goes on along the minus strand of NC_136803.1, from coordinate 1,597,241 downwards.
AACAGCCTATTGGAGCCCAGTAGAGTCTAGTACAGCCTTGTACACACAAGTTTAGCTTAGTCCAGCCTAGTGGGAGAATAGACTTGGAGAGAGGGGTATTTAGATGGCTGTACTAGGCTATACTAGGTTGGATCGGGCTGGAAAGGGCTAGAATAGGGTGTACTAGGCTGTACTAGACTCTTGTCAGCCCTGTAGTTCCTCGCACTTGAAATAACCACTGTGTACACGGGCAATAGTTTTTACAGGAGTTTGTGTGCACGGCCAATAGTTTTACATGAACATTTCTAGGCTATAGTACTTTACTGCCTCGTACAGCCTAATAGACCCTAGTACAGCCTAGCACAGTCTACTAGAGCCGAAAACAGCCTATTAGAGGCCAGTAGGGTCTGGTACAGCCATGTACACCCACGTCTAGCCTAGTCCAGCCTAGTGGGAGAATATACTAGGAGAGGGGGGTATTTTGGTGGCTGTACTAGATTATACTAGGTTGGATCAGGCTGGAAAAGGCTAGAATGGGGTGTACTAGGCTGTGCTAGACTCTAATAGCCTCTATTAGGCTGTACTAGGCTCTTGTCAGCCCTGTAGTTCCTCGCACTTGGGAATAACCACTGTGTACACGGGCAATAGTTTTTACAGGAGTTTGTGTGCACGGCCAATAGTTTTACATGAACATTTCTAGGCTATAGTACTTTACTGCCTCGTACAGCCTAATAGAGCCTAGTACAGTCTGCTAGAGACGGAAACAGCCTATTGGAGCCCAGTAGAGTCTAGTACAGCCTTGTACACCCACGTTTAGCTTAATCCAGCCTAGTGGGAGAATAGACTAGGAGGGGGGGTATTTAGATGGCTGTACTAGGCTATACTAGGCTACATCAGGCTGGAATAGGCTAGAATAGGTTGTACTAGACTCTTGTCAGCCCTGCAGTTCCTCGCACTTGAAATAACCACTGTGTACACGGGCAATAGTTTTTACAGGAGTTTGTGTGCACGGCCAATAGTTTTACATGAACATTTCTAGGATATAGTACTTTACTGCCTCGTACAGCCTAATAGAGCCTAGTACAGTCTGCTAGAGCCGAAAACAGCCTATTGGAGCCCAGTAGAGTCTAGTACAGCCTTGTACACACAAGTTTAGCTTAGTCCAGCCTAGTGGGAGAATAGACTTGGAGAGAGGGGTATTTAGATGGCTGTACTAGGCTATACTAGGTTGGATCGGGCTGGAAAGGGCTAGAATAGGGTGTACTAGGCTGTACTAGACTCTTGTCAGCCCTGTAGTTCCTCGCACTTGAAATAACCACTGTGTACACGGGCAATAGTTTTTACAGGAGTTTGTGTGCACGGCCAATAGTTTTACATGAACATTTCTAGGCTATAGTACTTTACTGCCTCGTACAGCCTAATAGACCCTAGTACAGCCTAGCACAGTCTACTAGAGCCGAAAACAGCCTATTAGAGGCCAGTAGGGTCTGGTACAGCCATGTACACCCACGTCTAGCCTAGTCCAGCCTAGTGGGAGAATATACTAGGAGAGGGGGGTATTTTGGTGGCTGTACTAGATTATACTAGGTTGGATCAGGCTGGAAAAGGCTAGAATGGGGTGTACTAGGCTGTGCTAGACTCTAATAGCCTCTATTAGGCTGTACTAGGCTCTTGTCAGCCCTGTAGTTCCTCGCACTTGGGAATAACCACTGTGTACACGGGCAATAGTTTTTACAGGAGTTTGTGTGCACGGCCAATAGTTTTACATGAACATTTCTACGCTATAGTACTTTACTGCCTCGTACAGCCTAATAGAGCCTAGTACAGTCTGCTAGAGACGGAAACAGCCTATTGGAGCCCAGTAGAGTCTAGTACAGCCTTGTACACCCACGTTTAGCTTAATCCAGCCTAGTGGGAGAATAGACTAGGAGGGGGGGTATTTAGATGGCTGTACTAGGCTATACTAGGCTACATCAGGCTGGAATAGGCTAGAATAGGTTGTACTAGACTCTTGTCAGCCCTGCAGTTCCTCGCACTTGAAATAACCACTGTGTACACGGGCAATAGTTTTTACAGGAGTTTGTGTGCACGGCCAATAGTTTTACATGAACATTTCTAGGATATAGTACTTTACTGCCTCGTACAGCCTAATAGAGCCTAGTACAGTCTGCTAGAGCCGAAAACAGCCTATTGGAGCCCAGTAGAGTCTAGTACAGCCTTGTACACACAAGTTTAGCTTAGTCCAGCCTAGTGGGAGAATAGACTTGGAGAGAGGGGTATTTAGATGGCTGTACTAGGCTATACTAGGTTGGATCGGGCTGGAAAGGGCTAGAATAGGGTGTACTAGGCTGTACTAGACTCTTGTCAGCCCTGTAGTTCCTCGCACTTGAAATAACCACTGTGTACACGGGCAATAGTTTTTACAGGAGTTTGTGTGCACGGCCAATAGTTTTACATGAACATTTCTAGGCTATAGTACTTTACTGCCTCGTACAGCCTAATAGACCCTAGTACAGCCTAGCACAGTCTACTAGAGCCGAAAACAGCCTATTAGAGGCCAGTAGGGTCTGGTACAGCCATGTACACCCACGTCTAGTCCAGCCTAGTGGGAGAATAGACTAGGAGGGGGGGTATTTAGATGGCTATACTAAGCTATACTAGGCTGGATCAGGCTGGAATAGGCTAGAATAGGGTGTACTAGGCTGTACTGGACTCTAATAGACTCTATTAAGCTGTACTATAGGCTCTTGTGAGTCCTGAACCTTTTCGCACTTGGGAATAACCACTGTGTACACAGGCAATAGTTTTTACATGTGTGTGCACGACCAATAGTTTACCAATAGACCAACAAAATATGCTGGACTAGGCTGCTCTAGGCTGGACTAGGCTGCTCTAGGCTGGACTAGGCTTCTCAAGTCTGGACTAGGCTGGACTAGGCTGGTCTAGGCTGGACTAGGCTGCACTAGGCTGGACTAGGCTGTACTAGGGTGGACTAGGCTGTACTAGGCTGGACTAGGCTGGCCTAGGCTGCACTAGGCTGTACTAGGGTGGACTAGGCTGTACTAAGATGGACTAGGCTGTACTAGGCTGCACTAGGCTGTACTAGGCTGTACTAGGCTGTACTAGGCTGGACTAGGCTGGACTAGGATGTACTAGGCTGGACTAGGCTGTACGAGACATTACTGTACTATAGCCTATGTAAAACTATTGGCCGTGCACCCAAACTCATGTAAAAACTATGGCCTGTGTACACAGTGGTTCATCTCAAGCGTGAGGACCTACAGGGTTGACAAGAGCCTAGTACAGCCTAGTAGACCCTATTCTAGCCTTTCCCAGCCAGATCCAGCCGTGTGTACACAATACTAGAGCCGAAAACAGCCTATTAGAGGCCAGTAGGGTCTGGTACAGCCATGTACACCCACGTCTAGCCTAGTCCAGCCTAGTGGGAGAATAGACTAGGAGGGGGGGTATTTAGATGGCTATACTAAGCTATACTAGGCTGGATCAGGCTGGAATAGGCTAGAATAGGGTGTACTAGGCTGTACTGGACTCTAATAGACTCTATTAAGCTGTACTATAGGCTCTTGTGAGTCCTGAACCTTTTCGCACTTGGGAATAACCACTGTGTACACAGGCAATAGTTTTTACATGTGTGTGCACGACCAATAGTTTACCAATAGACCAACAAAATATGCTGGACTAGGCTGAACTAGGCTGGACTAGGCTGCTCTAGGCTGGACTAGGCTTCTCAAGTCTGGACTAGGCTGGACTAGGCTGGTCTAGGCTGGACTAGGCTGCACTAGGCTGGACTAGGCTGTACTAGGGTGGACTAGGCTGTACTAGGCTGGACTAGGCTGGCCTAGGCTGCACTAGGCTGCACTAGGCTGTACTAGGGTGGACTAGGCTGTACTAAGATGGACTAGGCTGTACTAGGCTGCACTAGGCTGTACTAGGCTGTACTAGGCTGTACTAGGCTGGACTAGGCTGGACTAGGATGTACTAGGCTGGACTAGGCTGTACGAGACATTACTGTACTATAGCCTATGTAAAACTATTGGCCGTGCACCCAAACTCATGTAAAAACTATGGCCTGTGTACACAGTGGTTCATCTCAAGCGTGAGGACCTACAGGGTTGACAAGAGCCTAGTACAGCCTAGTAGACCCTATTCTAGCCTTTCCCAGCCAGATCCAGCCGTGTGTACACAATACTAGAGCCGAAAACAGCCTATTAGAGGCCAGTAGGGTCTGGTACAGCCATGTACACCCACGTCTAGCCTAGTCCAGCCTAGTGGGAGAATAGACTAGGAGGGGGGGTATTTAGATGGCTATACTAAGCTATACTAGGCTGGATCAGGCTGGAATAGGCTAGAATAGGGTGTACTAGGCTGTACTGGACTCTAATAGACTCTATTAAGCTGTACTATAGGCTCTTGTGAGTCCTGAACCTTTTCGCACTTGGGAATAACCACTGTGTACACAGGCAATAGTTTTAACATGTGTGTGCACGACCAATAGTTTACCAATAGACCAACAAAATATGCTGGACTAGGCTGAACTAGGCTGGACTAGGCTGCTCTAGGCTGGACTAGGCTTCTCAAGTCTGGACTAGGCTGGACTAGGCTGGTCTAGGCTGGACTAGGCTGGACTAGGCTGTACTAGGGTGGACTAGGCTGTACTAGGCTGGACTAGGCTGGCCTAGGCTGCACTAGGCTGCACTAGGCTGTACTAGGGTGGACTAGGCTGTACTAAGATGGACTAGGCTGTACTAGGCTGCACTAGGCTGTACTAGGCTGTACTAGGCTGTACTAGGCTGGACTAGGCTGGACTAGGATGTACTAGGCTGGACTAGGCTGTACGAGACATTACTGTACTATAGCCTATGTAAAACTATTGGCCGTGCACCCAAACTCATGTAAAAACTATGGCCTGTGTACACAGTGGTTCATCTCAAGCGTGAGAACCTACAGGGTTGACAAGAGCCTAGTACAGCCTAGTAGACCCTATTCTAGCCTTTCCCAGCCAGATCCAGCCGTGTGTACACAATACTAGAGCCGAAAACAGCCTATTAGAGGCCAGTAGGGTCTGGTACAGCCATGTACACCCACGTCTAGCCTAGTCCAGCCTAGTGGGAGAATAGACTAGGAGGGGGGGTATTTAGATGGCTATACTAAGCTATACTAGGCTGGATCAGGCTGGAATAGGCTAGAATAGGGTGTACTAGGCTGTACTGGACTCTAATAGACTCTATTAAGCTGTACTATAGGCTCTTGTGAGTCCTGAACCTTTTCGCACTTGGGAATAACCACTGTGTACACAGGCAATAGTTTTTACATGTGTGTGCACGACCAATAGTTTACCAATAGACCAACAAAATATGCTGGACTAGGCTGAACTAGGCTGGACTAGGCTGCTCTAGGCTGGACTAGGCTTCTCAAGTCTGGACTAGGCTGGACTAGGCTGGTCTAGGCTGGACTAGGCTGCACTAGGCTGGACTAGGCTGTACTAGGGTGGACTAGGCTGTACTAGGCTGGACTAGGCTGGCCTAGGCTGCACTAGGCTGTACTAGGGTGGACTAGGCTGTACTAAGATGGACTAGGCTGTACTAGGCTGCACTAGGCTGTACTAGGCTGTACTAGGCTGTACTAGGCTGGACTAGGCTGGACTAGGATGTACTAGGCTGGACTAGGCTGTACGAGACATTACTGTACTATAGCCTATGTAAAACTATTGGCCGTGCACCCAAACTCATGTAAAAACTATGGCCTGTGTACACAGTGGTTCATCTCAAGCGTGAGGACCTACAGGGTTGACAAGAGCCTAGTACAGCCTAGTAGACCCTATTCTAGCCTTTCCCAGCCAGATCCAGCCTAGTATAGCCATCTAACTGTGCGTGCGTGCGTGCATGCATGCGTGCGTGCGTGCGTGCGTGCGTGCGTGCGTGCGTGCGTGCGTGCATGCATGCGTGCGTGCGTGCGTGCGTGCGTGAGGGTCCACGGGAGGTCACTATACCAGAAACACTGTTTCCCATAGCATACTGTGGACCTACAGGACATTACTGTACTATAGTCTATGTAAAACTATTGGCCGTGCACCCAAACTCATGTAAAAACTATGGCCTTTGTACACACTACAGTGGTTCATCTGAAGCGTGAGGACCTACAGGGCTGACAAGAGCCTAGTAGACCCTATTCTAGCCTTTCCCAGCCAGATCCAGCCTAGTATAGCCATCTAACTGTGCGTGCGTGCGTGCGTGCGTGCGTGCGTGCGGGTCCACGGGAGGTCACTATATCAGAAACACTGTTTCCCATAGCATACTGTGGCCCTACAGGACATTACTGTACTATAGTCTATGTAAAACTATTGGCCGTGCACCCAAACTCATGTAAAAACTATGGCCTGTGTACACACTACAGTGGTTCATCTCAAGCGTGAGGACCTACAGGGCTGACAAGAGCCTAGTAGACCCTATTCTAGCCTTTCCCAGCCAGATCCAGGGTCCACGGGAGGTCACTATATCAGAAACACTGTTTCCCATAGCATACTGTGGGAGGTGTACACAGAGCACTGTTCTAATAGTTTTTGCCACCCTGTGGAATTATGCTTGAACTGCAAGATAGGGCCCTAAAAATGTATTAATAATAAACAAAGAGAAACAAATCAGTGTGGGTCATCCGTTGGACTGATGGGCGAACAAGTGGTGTCCACGCGAAGAGTCGGGCCCAGAGGACATGTAGAGTCCCCCCCCTGAATTTTCACGCCCCCATGGGCCGCACGGTGGGGACCGGAAATTTGGCCTGGTGCACTGGCCATAGTCACTATGTTTCATGCACACAAAACTTGATAAATGTAATAATAATAATAATAATAATAATAATAATAATAATATGCATTGCTATTATCTATTATACAATTGAAAAGGTGTGCCCAAAACGCTGTTCCCACCCAGGAACAAAAGGCACCAGCTACTACGTCACTGACACACTGCAACACACACTGCAACAACCCACTAAACACACTAACACGTCACAGACTTACCCTCCGCGTCGACCCTCCGCTATCTCCTCATGTCGCGCAGCACGCCCACACTCAACATCACCCGCGTAAAAATTGTCATTGCACTGCCACTAAAGCCGCCTCCCGTCCACACTCACAAACAATATCACTATCAATAATAAACACAAACACGCCACAAGCACCGACACCCCCGCCTAATTTGTTGCCAGGTCTATGAAAACAAGCCCAGAAAAAATGCCATTCAACACGCTACTTACAACTCGCTTACAATTCGCGGACCTGGCAACACTGCATCCTGTTTTCCCATTGGCTACGGTTGCTACAACACGCATTTGCACTGCATGCTGGGAGCAACACAGCTTAATGTAGGGGTCACCGATTGCTGTGCTACATCCCCCTCATGTTCTCACCACCCCGTTCGGCTACACCACACACACTAACCTACACAATTCTCCACATGCAACACCGGGCCCTTATTGGCTAGCCCCCTCACATGGCGATCCCCACGCAGCAAAACACAGGCCAGCCAGCCACACACACACACCCACACACACACAACGGCCACGTTCGGAAATATCGCACTGAGCGCACTGTGCAAATGCAATGCAAACTAATAGGCGAGTGTGCTTCGGTGCGGTATTTCCCAACGCGCCCATCTCATCGACACAACGCGCGCAGTCGGATGCCAAGCTCTTCCGCGCATTATTCCTTTCCCAGTCTCACCACACCACGGACTCATTGTAACCTCGCATCAGTGTCA